>NC_090320.1:170549702-170849702 GCF_040869045.1 Eurosta solidaginis | reverse complement strand
CTGATAACCCTGCGGATCTTAGAACAAGAGGATGAAAACCGATACTCCTAACAAAAACCACACTATGGTGGAATGCCCCCACTTGATAGGGTCGCCATAATCATGGCCGAAATCCCCTGCACGCAATATCATAGCCCCAGAAAGCGGAATAATCGAAAGCTTCCACACGACTCTGGAGGATAACGACGTCCTTGAGAGATTTTCGTCGTTCCCCCGAGCGTTAAGGGTAATAGCGTATATGTTTCAATTTGTATATCGCTTAAAGAATAAGGTAAGAGGAATACTGCCGTAATCGAGCAAAGAGTCAGCGCAAATGCGCCTTGGCAACCACGCTACTGTTGGCAGCCATAATTTCGAAATAGTAAAAGGCTTCGTTTAATTGGAACCAGCATCAACACTAGCAACAACATCAGCACTGAAATCCAGCGAAGAATCAATCTCGCCAATAAATGCTACTTTGGACTAGGTAGGCAATTGAAAAGTAAAGTCCTCTCTCGGCGAACGAAAATCATACTCTAGAAGTCACTTATCGTACCCGTTGAGACGGTTAAGCGCCAATTAAGTAAGTAAGTAAGTGAGAGGAATACCAAACAATACCAGTTATGCTCTAACGCATCAACATGTGCAGCGGGCAAAAGTATCCATAATCGAATTCACCCAGAATCGATATTATAACAGCGAAAAGACACTGTTGATAAATTCAAGGCCGATTGACAAAAAGAGTCTACTTTTAGTTCTTACCCCCTTCTTAGATTCAAAGGGAATTATCGCGCCAATGGAAAGTAAACGAACTCCAACCTGCGCTAAAACGAGCGGCATCCTATATTAGTTCCTGAAAAATCCGCATTTCTTAAACTTTTTATTATCTGCACCACTCAACGTTACATGCCGAACATCGGCTAATGCAACAAATGATCCGACAAGTTTTATATCCCAAGATTAAAGCCCCTGATAAAGAAATGCACATTTTCACGTGCAAAGTATGTACTTTACATAAACAAAAATGCGATGGCAGCTCTACCACCCGAGCGCTGCAATTTCTCTCTGCCCTTCACTATCACTGGTGTTGATTTTGCGGACCTTTCCAGCTAAAGGCCTCGATGCTAAGGCCTTATACCATAACGAAGGGTTACATGGCCGTTTATGTTTGTTTTACGACGAAAGCGGTGCACTTAGAGTAATGCTCAGATCTTACCACTGCAGCTTTTCTTGCGGCATTTGCACGCTTTGGCGGACGGCATTTTCGGCAAAAATCATGAGCGACAATGGAAACTGTATCGGTGCAAAAAGGGAAAGAGAATTTATACAGTTCGCTAAAGAGGTCTCGCTGGAAATCATAGAAAAATATGCAAAAATATGCACCTCAAGGCATTAATTGGCAGTTTATTCCCCCAAGTGCGCCACACATGGGTGGGCTATGGGAATCAACAGTAAAAAGTTTTAAACTACATGTCAAGAAAATAGCTGGCAATCATAAATTTACGCTTGAAGAATTTTCGAGCGCTTAATTCGAGTCGAAGCGGTACTTAACTCACGGCTGCTCTCAGCTCTCTTGCAAGATCTCTCCGAATTTACAGCCCTAACTGTAGGGCATTGTCTGAAAGGAGCTCCACTTCTGGCTATACCAGAAGCAGATGTGGACTCACTTTCCCTAATAAACAGATAGGAACGAATCAAGATTATCCATCACGAATTCAATTGCCGATGGCAGGAGGAATATCAAAAAGACTTCCATAAACGATACCGACGGAAAAATACGCAAGAGGCCCCAAAGATTGGAGAATGCGTCTTAATTCATGACGAATGTCTCTCTCCCACAGAATGGCAGCTCGGCCGCATTGAAAATGCACATCTCTGCTCCGACGGTCACATCCGAATAGTTGATCTACGTATGAAAAACGGTATACTAACTCGACCGCTCGTAAAGCTTTGCTTTTTACCAACCGATAATACTTACGCACATATCGATCGCCCAAATAACTAAAATAATAAACCGAAGCCGAGTAAAAAATCAATATATCCGTCAAAAAGGAGTATAATGCATAAAGGTCGAACACAACTTTAAAGATATCATAAGAAAGCCAAACTATACATATCCATACTTACATACTATATATATACATACCAATACATAGATACATCTCACATAATAATAAAGTTTCTTAAATCAAGCAACCAATGAGTTACATTTTTGAGACGCTTAAGTCCACTCTTTCTCCAAACAGATGAACATGTATATGGAAACCGACAAAATCGCCCCGCACCAGCTCTCCGTTCAGCTGTAACCGTGCCAAGGCCAAAGGCACCGCCAACCGCACAACCTCGCACTATTGCTACCAGGGCAGCAGCCCCTCCGAGCGCAACGTCTCCCCGGGCAATTTGAAACTGGTGAAGGACTTACAATATCAATATGAACGTGATCAAATCTTCCTTTTGGAATTGTTTTTTCTGAACTGGAGATTTAACATGTCTATAAACTTTAGAATTTTGGCAGCCTACACACGACTTTGTTCATTAATTTATTCATCATCTTGCGCAACCAATATAAAAGTCTCTTATCAACAGAAATCAGCTGTTCTTTCAATCAATTAAAACTTACACTTTGCGCTGCCATCTGGCGTATGGTAGCAATTACCGGTAATGCAGTGCAAATATTCACGAAGTGCCATAGTACAAATAGATTTCATTGTGTACTCACAATCGTCTATTTTTAACAAATTATTTTAATAAAATATAGCTAAACAAAAGCACTACGACGAAAATTGCCCAAAGCTCGCTAATAGCCCGAATCTCCATCTTTACAACCAATACTTTATTGATAGATTTGGATTCCAAATAAGAACGAAAAGGGGAACCGTACATAAAAACAGCAATTAGAAATCGTCTTCAATTCGTGATTCTTGTTTTGTTCTACATATAATCTCTTTAAACTAAGTTCTTGTTCCAATGCTGCAACTCATGCTGTTCTAGATAACGTATCTGCAACTATGCTATCCCTACCAGAAATATGTTGTATGTCATTTGTGAATTGAGATATATATTCAAGATGTTTAATATGACGAGGAGTTCTGTCTATTTTCGGATTGAGAACGTAAAAACCTTTAAGTGATCAGTATACGAGTACACAGTAATATTTCTCCCTTCTAAAAAATTTCTAAAATGTTTAATTGTTTGATAAATCGCTAAGAACTCCCGATCAAATGCACCGTACTTTGACTCTGCAGCTGTTAATTTCTTTGAGAAAAATGCTAAGGCTTCTAATCAATTTTTAGTATGTTGTTTAAGAACAGCACCAGTAGCTATTGTTGAAGCATCTGTTGAAGTTAAAAGTCTAGAATTAATATCCAAATGGTTTAAATGAACTGATGTCGCAAGTACTTCTTTTACTTTTATGAAGTTTGTTTTGGCATCAGTATTCCAAACAAGAATTTGATTTTTGCTTTTTCCCATTTGTTGCTATTGAATGTAAGGACTTAATAATTTTGCTAAATTTGGAATGCAGCGATGATAATAATGTGGTGAATTTTAGCATCACTACTCCAAAAGTAGTCTAATAACAACCATTTTGCAATACAGAATATTGGAGTTATTTATTCGGCAGTTCAGCGATTCGAACGTTAGCAGTAGGTTTCAAATAGGCGGCATTTCCCAAATTTGGTAACAATAATATATCATACCAATAAATTTCTGCAATTGCTTAATTGTTTTGGGGTCCCCCAGTTTAGCGACGAGGATGCTACAACTTTGACGTTGATGGTCAGTGGTACGGATGTTACACTGACGTCATTTTACTTCCCCCATGAGGTGTCGGCTCCGACAGAGCCAGTCTGCAAGATAGCTCGGGAGGCGAAGGAGCCATTAATACTAGCGGGAGATGCCAGTGCGCACCACGAAGCGTTGGGCAGCGGGGACACGAACGAGAGGGATGAGTCACTCTTTGATTTTGTTATTTATCATAACTTTATGATTTGCAATAGGGGTTAGGTACCCACGTTTGTTACTAGGAGCAGACAGAAGGTTCTGAACGTCACCCTTATCTGTAATGTAACTGCTTGGTCCGGGGCGAGAAGGGTGGCGGTTAGGCATGGTGGTAGCCCAGTTGAGGCTCGTCGGCGTTGAGGCGCGGTTCTTGCCACCTTACTCGGCCCACAGTCACAAAAACAAAATTAGAACTATCATGCCTATTCGTGGATAAACAGGGACCAGAAAAGGGAATCTAAAGAAAGAAAAGGAAAGCAATAGAAAGAGGAAAGATAAAGCGGTAGAAGACCGTCCGTGTCAGGTGGAGTCATCCCACCCCGCTTGTCCATGTGACATGAACAACCTTGAACCCCACTTTGACTCCGATAACCAAGTGGGGTTCCCTTCTCCTGACATAGTCCGTTCGTGAAAGTCAGAGGTCGGGCCTAACTCACAGTCTGTTAGTCTAGTCGCAACACCTCACTTATTCCTAGTGTGCCACAAGGGCAACACCCACACTAACACAAAGAAAATTTTATTGAGTTATGAAATGAGTTCAAGAGGCCCAGCATTTCTTCAACGGAATCGGTTTTCACAATAGCGAATAAATCGTCAACGTACTTTGTGAGCAGACGAGGTTTGTGCCGTGATTCTTCCTCAAATTGCAAGAGTAATTCCTCCATTATTATATCGGCTATTACCGGTGATGCTGGTGATCCCATGGGCATACCCGATCGTTGTTCATAAACTTTGTTGTTGTACTTAAGAGCGACACCGACAACATCGCTCACGCATACAGACATTTGGTAATGAAGAGAAGTTAGCAACAATAATGCTGAGGGTGTCCAACAAGTTAATATATACGTTGTTGTTAGCAGATATTTTGTTTATTATTACTGTTTATTATTTGTATACATCTTTGTTTTCTGTTTATGAATTTCTGTGTTCTGCACTGAAATTTTAAATTAGTCGACAAGGTGCATTCACAAGTGTAAGTGTTAGATTATGTTTGTGCATTTGTGGTTTTTATACATAGAAAAATTTATTTTTTACAGCCCTGAAGATGATTTCTAATTGAAATCGAAATATCGACAAAATAAATAAATACAACATATATGGTATAATTAATTGATTTTTTATTATTAATATATATGTGTGGCCTAGAGCTCGGAAATTCTTCTTGATATAACTTTTGAAAGGCCGAAAATAAAAATAAAAACAACATCAAGAATGAAAAAGATTTATGAATGTATTTTATATTACCAATGGTTTAACCCACTACGCTCATCTGCAGACGATGGTACCAAAGCTGGAGCGGCAGGCGCCTGTAAGTAAAATTTATAAAAAGAAATACACAAAGAACAACAATCCTAATGGCTCTCCTATGCTTTTATACGGAAAAATTCATTCACATGGACTGACTCACAATTGTCACCACGGTAGACTTTAGTTCCGGTTTCTAACAGAATATGCGTATACACACTCGTAGAGCTCGAGTTAAATATAAAAAAAAAAGGGAAAATAGGAATTTAAAAGTGATTGTGGTAATAAACAAAGTAAAGAAGTGATAAATACTTAGTTCTGCTGTAGACACAGCAAGGAAAAATTAAATTCAAATGTGTAGATATGTGAGTGAATCGTAGTAGATCCTCGTGGTCTGCCACGTGGATTACTAGTTTTCCCTTTTTTCTTGTGAGTGCCCTGAATCCTAAAAGAATCAATGGGATTCCTTTTCGTTTTGAATATCAGATAAGAGGAATGTAAAAAAGGAATGTGAAAAAAAGAAGAATGTAAAACCCAAAATCACAGAAAAGGGAATATCCAAAAAGATATGCGAAAATTGCATTAAAATTAAGGGCGATTAAAAATTCAGTGCAATTGCCTAGCAAATTATGTAGAAAACATTTCACAAAGAAAAAGTTGAGATAATAATTGTAACTAAGCAAAAATTTCTGTAAAATATAAATAATAATCAAAAAGGTAATTAAGTCGATGAAACTGGCGAACTTGGGTTGGTCGCCCCGTGTTGTGGTTGTAGTGTGATGAGCAGCGCGCTATCCCTATCAGCGATCTCTGTGTAAGTCGCTCCCTCAGTCCGCTTGTTTGCTAGTGGTTACAGCTGACACTTGCGTGGCGACTTAAGTGATAGGATAGGGTGATGGTGGTGCTATGTGACTGGATGTGGTGATACCCTTGTGATGTTGTGTGCTGTGATGTGATATTTGCGCTGTTGATGTGAGATGATATGGTGACGTTGTGTCGTGTTGCCGTTTTGAGTCCTTGCTCACTTTGTTGTAATGATTGGTGGTAAGTGTTTGCGGATCCACCGCTGGCTACTTGCGGCTACTTATATGTATTTGTGCTTACCGTGTTTGTTGGTGTACTGTTGGTATTTGGTGATATTGTTTGTTTGTTAATGAGGTGTAGCATATAAACGTATTGCTCGTTTTGTTGAGGTGGTTGGTATGCGATGTGGCTTGTTGGTGTTGTAGTATTACCGAGATTCTTAGTATTCTGTTACTGTTAAACGGGGTTTGAGTGCAACTAATGTTTGGGGTTTGGATAACTTAGGGTGGTTGTATGGGACTTACCGGTAATTGTGATGATGTATAGCTGGTGATGATGTATACGTGGTGATGACCGGGGATTGAGTACCGTTTGCTTCCGGAACTTCAACAAAAAATGTTATACCACCGTTTCCTCTTTTCAGAAGCGGTAAATTCACTTTAAACCTTTTAGGTAAACTGTTCACTTCCACTTTCACCCGCGATTAAAGGCATCCGTTCGACTCTAAGACTTTTGCGTTTTGCCAGTGAAAAACGGCATTTCCCTTCATTTATAGCCTCTTGTATTCCTGTTGCTACTCCCGTTTTCCTATCTACATTTTTTTGCAGTCAAATCCCCTTTCTTAAAAGTCACTCAAAAATCCTCCTAGGCGTCAAACATGTTGGCTACAACACTTTGTTTTGTATTCACCCATATACACACATAATATGCAGTTGGTTTGCAGACAATTTGCATTGTTACTTGCAGAGACAGTGGTGCGCGTGCGTGTAGGCGCACATGGGCGTAGTTTGTTAAAAGCCTGTCGTTACAGGCTCGCATCCGCCGATGATGCCTGCATCATGAAGCGTGTGCGTAAAAAAACTTTAACGCAGCCGCTAATCCCATCTTTTTCTGACCCAACGTGTGGTTTCGACCCACTCCCAATGCCGGGCTTCATCAATTTGTATCCTTTTTGCCGCTGCGCCCTAGTTTGTCTTTGCCTTCCTTCCTTTTAGCACGGGACAAATTTTGCTCAATTTTACCCATATACACACATAGGTAACTACTCAACTATCAAAATCACTGGTTGTTAAAACTACTTATCTAGGGTATCACAGGTTGATAGTCTAAAACTAAGGTATCACAGGTTAACCATCTATGTCTGTATCACAGGTTCGTGTTTTCAAATTACATCGCCAATCGTCAAAAAAAATATAAAGAAAGTAAAAAAGTTAAACTAGAAGTGTATAATTTGTAGAGTCAATAAATAAATGAACAGATAAATTAGTAACATGGTCAAGTTGATTGCTTCGTTAGTTGGTGTAACTGGTCAAGTGGGTTTCTACCTACTATAGTTTATATCATAACAAAGATTTCTAGGACAGAAAACAAGCATGAACTACATTTAACACATATTACAAGGACTACACATAACACTCATTTTAAGCCGCGAAAAGATCTTTGGCATGGTATACCCTGATCGCCTTGCCACTAACATCGCCCAATGCATACATCGCGTTGCCTATTGCCCTAAGTACAACGCACTTAATTTGCTTTGGGGCAAGTTTCGCATTAAAATTATCAATTTTGGAATTTTGTTTAAAATTGCGGCGGTATAATTTCTGCCCCACGTTGAAAACTATTTCCCTACTTCTCAGATCGTAAGTTTTCTTACTCCTTTCGTGTGCCAATTTAAGTTCTTGCCTGATTTTTTTCCTGAGTATGTGCAGCCTGTCTGGCGTCGTTCCCACTTCGAAATCAGTGCTTTCAGCGCGCTCAACTTTCGACATAGCTCGTAGGATGCGCCATGTTGCACCATAGGAATTCCGAAGATCGCCTCATATGGGGACGTGTTAATTGCTGTGTGTATGACACTGCGAAGTGCGAACGCTGCATCGCTAACATATTTATCCCAAAAGTTAAACTAGAAGTGTATAATTTGTAGAGTCAATAAATAAATGAACAGATAAATTAGTAACATGGTCAAGTTGATTGCTTCGTTAGTTGGTGTAACTGGTCAAGTGGGTTTCTACCTACTATAGTTTATATCATAACAAAGATTTCTAGGACAGAAAACAAGCATGAACTACATTTAACACATATTACAAGGACTACACATAACACTCATTTTAAGCCGCGAAAAGATCTTTGGCATGGTATACCCTGATCGCCTTGCCACTAACATCGCCCAATGCATACATCGCGTTGCCTATTGCCCTAAGTACAACGCACTTAATTTGCTTTGGGGCAAGTTTCTTATTAAAATTATCAATTTTGGAATTTTGTTTAAAATTGCGGCGGTATACCTTCTGCCCCACGTTGAAAACTATTTCCCTACTTCTCAGATCGTAGGTTTTCTTACTCCTTTCGTGTGCCAATTTAAGTTCTTGCCTGATTTTTTTCCTGAGTATGTGCAGCCTGTCTGGCGTCGTTCCAACTTCGAAATCAGTGCTTTCAGCGCGCTCAACTTTCGACATAGCTCGTAGGATGCGCCATGTTGCACCATAGGAATTCCGAAGATCGCCTCATATGGGGACGTGTTAATTGCTGTGTGTATGACACTGCGAAGTGCGAACGCTGCATCGCTAACATATTTATCCCAGTTCCTTTGGTCCTTATTGATGTAAGACCGAATTATTTGTAGTATGGAGCGATTAACCCTCTCCGCTGCGTTCCCTTGGGGCGAGTAAAAGGCTGTCTTTATGTGTATCGTACCATATTTTTGCGAAAACGAGGTAAACATTTCGGGCGTAAACTGCTTTCCATTATCAGAATGCACATAATCAGGTACTCCGAAGACGTGGAATACGTCTGTTTCTAAATACTTCACTACTTCGGCAGAGGTGGCTTTTCGCATCGGCTACAAGAAAACAAATTTTGACAAATGGTCTAGACATACAAAAATATAAACGTTACCCTCACATGAACGTGGGTAAGGACCCATGAAATCGACGAACAAACGCTGAAATGGACGTTCGGTGAGCTGCTGCTTTCCCATGGTTGGCTTGTGGAAGGCATTTTGCATTTTGTTGCCTTTGCAGATTTCGCATGATTTCACATGTGTATTTACATCTACAACCATACCGGGCCAATAATATCTATCGCGGACACGTGATAGGGTCTTATGGATTCCCCCATGACCAGCTGAAGGTGACGCGTGCGATAACTCTACCTAATTCCTTCGCAGCTCTACCGGAACCCAGATTTTCCAGGCATGGTCCTCCTGCGGTTCGTGTCCTCGGTTAAATTGTGTTCGTCTGTACACGTACCCGTCTGATACACAGAGTTCTGGTAATCTGTCTTGGTTCTCTGTTATAGTCTTTTGTAACTCTGTGTATTCGGGAGACTTGAAAGCTTCTGAGTTAATGTCAATGTCCAATCTTCTATCCAGAATTTCGATTTCGTCCATTTCCATTCGCGATAGGGCATCAGGCACTACGTTTTGGGTCCCTTTACGGTGTTCTATCTTAAAATCATACGCCTGGAGCTTAAGGCTCCACCTTGCCAGTCGGCCCGAGAGATCTTTTTGGCTCATTAGCCACTTCAAGCTCGCGTGGTCCGTTATCACCGTAAAAAGTAGACCCTCCACGTAGAGCCTGAACCTCTTGATGCTTATAACAGTAGCGTAACATTCCAGTTCCGTGATGCTGTAGTTACGTTGCGCCTTATTCAGTTTTGCGGACACATACGCTATTGGTCGTTCGTTGTTGTCGTCGTCCAGTTGGAACAGTACTCCACCCACTCCGTCAGTCGATACGTCACACTGTATGTAAAAATGTCTGGTGAAGTCCGGATGTGTCAGTACGGGTGCCGATATCAGGCTCTGTTTTAAACTATTAAACGCTTTCGTGGCCTCGTCCATCATTGCAAATTTTTTTATATTTTCTTTCGTAAGTCTGTCGTGTAGTGGTGCAGCAATCGTCGCGTAGTCTTGTATAAACCGTCTGTACCATCATCCCCACGGGTGCCGATATCAGGCTCTGTTTTAAACTATTAAACGCTTTCGTGGCCTCGTCCGTCATTGCAAATTTTTTTATATTTTCTTTCGCAAGTCTGTCGTGTAGTGGTGCAGCAATCGTCGCGTAGTCTTGTATAAACCGTCTGTACCGTCATCCCTAGGAACCTTCTGAGCTGCTTCGTGGTTCGTGGTTCGGGAAAGTCCCTCATCGCCGCTATTTTCCTGTCATCCGTCCGGATGCATCCATCCCCGACCACGTATCCGAGATAGCGCACCTCCTTGTAACAGAATTTACTCTTTTCAACGTTGACCGTCAATTTCGCATCTCGAAAACATTTAGCTACAACAGATAACAAATATAAATGGGACGAAAAATTATCAGAACAAACAAGTAGGTCATCTAAATAAACAATAACGGATTCACGAAGGGAAGCAGGTATTACCTTGTCCATTAGACGGCACATGCGCTGTGCAGCATTGCACAGCCCTAAGGGTATTATCGTAAAATGGTACAAAGGTCTACCAGGCACTGTGAAAGCCGTCTTTTCTCTTGATTTCTTCTCTAATGGTATCTGCCAAAACGCATCTTTTAAGTCGATGGCAGATATATAGCGGGTATTTTGTAATCGACTTAAAATACCATCTATGTGTGGGAGTGGGTAGGCGTCCTTTATGGTGCGTTCATTAACTTTTCGGGCATCGAGGCACAGTCTGTTCTTGGTTCCTTTTATAACTAATGGCACCGGCGAGTTCCAGCAACTGTTGCTTTCCTCTATGACTCCCATCTCTAGCATGCGATCAAGTTCGTGGTATATTAATTTTTGTATGGCTGGCGAGATGGGGTAATGGCGTTGTTTTACGGGTAGGTGTTCATCTGTTACTTCAATTATGTGCTCCTCGATGTCCGTTTTCCCTAACCCAAGAACAGCGAAAGACGGAAACTGTGCCTTTACACTCTCAAGCGCTTTGTTTTCTTCCGGGCTTAACACGTGTTGCACGGCATCTAAACTCAGGTCCCCCTCGGCGGGTGTGAGCCCCAATACCACAGCCTTACTAGACATTGAACCTCGTCCCCTACTAATAACATTAAGGTCAAAGGCCTGCCAAAAGTCAACCCCTAAATAGACCTCCTGCTGTAGGCCAGGGACAATCAAGAACTCCAGTTCCAGAGTCATACTATCCCACAGAATTGGCAATGTTATAACACCTTTGACTGGTGTTTTACCCCCATTCGCAGTTCTGATGTTTTGATCTCTTACTGGCAATATTAAGTGCTCTTTTCCTTTAAAATTTTCTCGGCGTTTTTGCCTAAGCAACAAGCTCCTGCACCCGAGTCTAGTAGCGCTGACACCTCACAGCCTCCTATTTCGGTTATGGCAAAGAACCTATTGTCCCCTTTCATTATAACTACTGTTGCTATTATTTTGTTTTTTATTCTCTTAAAATTCTTTTTCTTTTCTCTCATTCTCCTTATCTTATCAAAATTCCTATTACTCTTCTTTCTATTATTACGCTTCGCTAACTCCTCACAAAACAGACGCCTATGGGCTTTTTCGTACTTTAACTTTCTAACATGAAGACTATCTCTTTTCTCTGCTGGTTGCTTTTCTTTGCTCTGCTCACTTTGTTCTCCTACGATTTCCTCCCTCTTCATGATCCTAAGAAGTACCTTTTGATCTAGTTTATTTCTTTCTTTTCCGGGTGGTCCTTGCTCTGGACAGAGCGCCCGGACATCTCCGCCAGACCCCGGTTTCCCGCATGAGGTTTGAACACACAGAAGGACGAGACACTACCAGGACACAGTGCCCGGACATCTCCGCCAGACCCCGATTTCCCGCCTCAGGTATGAACACACAGAAGGACGAGTCACTACCACATGCAAAACATTTCATAATATGGAAGGAGGACTTACATTTACTGTCCTTTGCTGCTTCAGCCGTAATAGTCTACCGGCATTCCACAAGCAAAGCGCAACATGAGGTGGAATGGAGACGGACAAAAGGATTGGTTTGGAACACTACCAATACTCTTACTTTGAATATTGGACGAATCACGTACATTTGGATTATAGGATGGTGGATTGGGTTTTGACATGTCACGGGAGGAGGCGGGACCAGGCTTCATACTGTTCGATCTTGGACTATCCCTATTGTAGGCTGCAATTTCCACTTCCCCATCTGCTCCTGCATTCCACATCCTGTCATTTACCTCCAGCTCACTAACTCCTTTTAAATGGGCCCTATTCTCCCTCATGAGCTTTTCGGCGTACTTGCACTCATGCTTTAGATCCGCCAGGATCGTTAACTTTGTGGCAAATGTTAGATTTGCCAAAAACGGCTTAAGATTGCCTTTAATTATCTTCACTAACTCGGGCTCTGGAATCCTAGCTCTTAAGCGGAAAGTGAGATCATGGATGTCGGCATAGAATTCGTCGTAACTCTCTTGCGGGAGTTGTTTCCGCTCCATGATCTCACGGATTACCTAATAGTCCTAGTCCGCTGATTTGAATTGGGCCAAAAGTTCCGATTTAAGGCGAGAGTAGTCAAAGCTTGGGTTATCCGCATTGTCTTCCAAGACCTGCCATTACCATTTGAGTGCCGAGCCTGACACCAAACAGTGAAAATCTGTCAGAATCTGCTCGTGACAAAACTGGTACTGCAGTCTCACCCTCTCTACCCTAAACACGAAACTTTCGATCGTCATTCCCTTCGGCGAACCATCAAACTAAAGGTTCCACTTATGCAGGTCGATCCTCTTTCTGCCATAGTTGTCCCTGGCCCTATCCTCGCGTTGTTGTGTGTTGCTGCTAGTTTCCCTATTTTCCATATCGTAACTTCGCCCTGGTGTTGAAGTAGATGCTGGTTGGTGTGGCGCTGCTGGAGCGTGCAACGATGTCTCTACGTTTGCCACTCGGTTACTAAGACGCGACACATCGGCCCTCATCTTCCGAAACTCGTCCATTACTTCCAACACGATTTGGTTTTGTTGCGATATTGTTTCCATTATGGCATTCAAATTCTCGATACGATCAGCTGTCGGTCTCTGTCTTCTTTCTTGCTCAGCATTTCCAGGTGGGTTACGCGGCAATGCTCCTCCGTATGCTCCCCCAGTCCCCAAATCCTCTGTTGGGTCAGACATATCTAGCATAGATAACTTGCGGGAAAAGCTTAGCGAACTATCGGCGTTGTCCACCACGACAGTGTTCGTTACAGCAAACTCTTTTCTTCCCTGTCACCCAGGCTCCAAGTTACCAAAAATCATAGCAGAACAACGGTTGAGGAAATCAGTCGGCAGGAAGTCTACTGGTATCTCTATACCCGTGTCTATCTGCGTGTATACAGATCCAACTACCTGGTTTTCGAGTGCTCTCGTGATGCTACGGGTGACTGGACCCTCTCTGTTGCAACTAAGAATCTCTAGTCCTGGCCTTGGTACTTCGTCTTGGTTTTTCTCCTTCTCCATGTACCACGCGGTGCGGTGTAGAAGAACGCAGTTAAGAAAAAAATAAAAAAACTACGAAAACTAAAAATTCAATTACAACCTTTTGGTTTTACACGAACCGCTGCCAACAAAAAGTATGAAATGAAATTAAGAAAAAAACAATGTTACAACCGAAACGACTGATTTCAGAAATTATCTCCAAAAATTCCAAAAAAAAGAGAAGTATATATGTATGTTGTATGTAAAAAATAGGTGAAAAGATTTATATCTATTGTTGTTAGACTCGATTATTATGACTAAATTGAAGGAATTTTATTAAAGAAAATATAGGGAAAATTCAGAAGAAAATCAAAACTACACATCCACCTTTAGACTTCAAATCGGTGGTCTATATTTTCCTAGGGACTAACTTGTTAAAATAATGTAACAAAAGTTAAGCGCAAAAAGTACGATTAAATTCAAATTTGTTTTTTGTTTTTTTTTTTTTTGTATTAATACCAAAATCTAATTTTATAATTCTTTTTCTCGAAAAAATAAATCAAAGGTAAATTTTCCACAATTTTAACAATTTATTACTAGTATATTAAGATTCAAATAAAAACCCTCAAAACGCTTTTTCTTCTTCGAAATCGACGCTGATTTCTGAATCGTTAAGTTAATGCAAAGATATATAAATTGAATATGTATGTGTTAGTGGTTAGTGTTTTTTGGTGTTGACCTTGCGAAGGAATCGAAATTTAGGTCGGTGTTGCTTACGTCCGTCTGTTCCCTGTCCGAAGTCATGTCAGCTAATTCCCCTTTAATAACCCTGTTTAGCACATCTACGGTCAGAGCACTTGCTCCAGCCGTGGTTGCAAAACATCATACTTTCTTAAAACCCTATTCTACCCCCAGTGGTCCAAAGGTATAAACCTCACATGTGGATGGTGCTAGAACACCCACATGGCAGCTTGAGCTTTGCCATAGAAAACGTCTTATATTGCGCTAGCCTCGACTTCGAATACCACCTTACTATGACGTTGCGATCGAAGAAAGGGAACTTCGAAGTCGGACTAACACTACCCCTCGTCTAACTACCTACTTGTTACTCAGGCGCAAATCACTTTCAGTCGTCTGAAAGTGATGCTACCCTAGTAACCCTAACCTGTCCGAGAGAAGGAAAATAAATTAGTTAAAAAATTTAATTTGAAATGAGGAAAGTGAGAAATTAGAAGAAGTTAAAAAAAGAATAAAAATAAAAATAGTAAGTTATGATGGGAAAAGGAAAAGTTTGGGCAATTAGTTGGAAAGTTGAAGGAAAAACTGAAAGAAAGATAGTATAATGAAATGTGAGAAAAATAAAAAGATGATCGGGCTATTTCGTTGGGCGCCATTGTAATGTAACTGCTTGGTCCGGGCGAGAAGGGTGGCGGTTAGGTGATCAACTAATGCGTATACGTATATTATGCCATGGGTGTAAGTGTGTAAAAAAAATAAGAGAATGAAAAAGATTTATGAAGTAAAATTTATAAAAAGAAATACACAAAGAACAAAAATCCTAATGGCTCTCCTATGCTTTTAAACGGAAAAATTCATACACATGGACTGACTCACAATTGTCACCACGGTAGACTTTAGTTCCGGTTTCTAACAGAATATGCGTATACACACTCGTAGAGCTCGAGTTAAATATATAAAAAAAAGGGAAAATAGGAATTTAAAAGTGATTGTGGTAATAAACAAAGTAAAGAAGTGATAAATACTTAGTTCTGCTGTAGACACAGCAAGGAAAAATAAAATTAAAATGTGTAGATTTGTGAGTGAATCGTAGTAGATCCTCGCGGTCTGCCACGTGGATTACTAGTTACCTTTTTTTTCTTGTGAGTGCCCCGAATCCTAAAAGAATCAATGGGATTCCTTTTCGTTTTGAATATCAGATAAGAGGAATGTAAAAAAGGAATGTGAAAAAAGAAGAATGTAAAGCCCAAAATCACAGAAAAGGGAACATCCAAAAAGATATGCGAAAAGTGCATTTAAATTAAGGGCGATTAAAAATTCAGTGCAATTGCCTCGCAAATTATGTAGAAAAATTTCGCAAAGGAAAAGGTGAGATAATAATTATAACTAAGCAAAAATTGCTGTAAAATATACATTATAATAAAAAAGACAATTGAGTCGATGAAACTGGTCTCCCCGTGTTGTGGTTGTAGTGTGATGAGCAGCGCGCTCCCTATCAGCGATATCTGTGTAAGTCGCTCCCTCAGTCCGCTTGTTTGCTAGTGGTGACAACTGACACTTGCGTGGCGACTTGAGTGATACGATAGGGTGATGCTGGTGCTATGTGACTGAATGTGGTGATACCCTTGTGATGTTGTGTGCTGTGATGTGATATTTGCGCTGTTGATGTGAGATGATATGGTGACGTTGTGTCGTGTTGCCGTTTTGCGTCCTTGCTCGGTTTGTTGTAATGATTGGTGGTAAGTGTTTGCGGATCCACCGCTGGCTGCTTGCGGCTACTTATATGTATTTGTGCTTACCGTGTTTGTTGGTGTACTGTTGGTATTTGGTGATATTGTTTGTTTGTTAATGAGGTGTAGCATATAAACGGATTGTTCGTTTCGTTGAGGTGGTTGGTATGCGACGTGGCTTGTTGGTGTTGTAGTATTACCGAGATTCTTAGTATTCTGTTACTGTGTGACATCCAGTATACTGTATGTTTGTGAAAGGTGTGTGATGTTGCGTGGTTTTGTGGTATGCTTGCTTGTGTAAGGCTGGTTCTTGCGCGATGTTACCAGTGTTTCTTACCAATGTTGTATAATGGATTTTGTTATGAATCGCGTGTTATGTGATTGTGTGCTGCTGGTGTTGGGTTGCAGTGGAGTTTGTGGTTGTAGGTATCGGATGCCTCGCACCGGTGAGGATATGTGGAATTTGCCGTAGTGTTTGTGGTTGTATGTCTTGAGTGCTTCGCACCGGTGAGTGTACGTGGTGTTTGCTGTGGGTTCTTGTGTCTTGGATCGCGTTTATTTGTATGGCTATTTGGTTGGCTCGCCTAGCCGGCGGTGGAGATTCCTCCCGTATTCAGATACGGCTGCTGGTGGAGAAAAAGAAAAGGGGAATTTTAATATAGGGCATTTTGAAAGGTCAAACGGGGATTGAGTGTACAACTAATGTTTGGGGTTTGGCTAACTTAAGGTGGTTGTATGGGACTTAGCGGTGGTTGTGAAGATGTATAGGTGGTGATGATGTATAGGTGGTGATGACCGGGGATTGAGTACCGTTTGGTTCCGGAATTTCAACAAAAAATTTTATACCACCGTTTCCTCTTTTCAGAAGCGGTAAATTCACTTTCAAACTTTTAGGTACACTGTTCACTTCCACCTTCACTCGCGATTAAAGGCGTCCGTTCGACTCTAAGACTTTTGCTTTTTGCCAGTGAAAAACGGCCTTTGCCTACTTTTATAGACTCTTGTATTCCTGTTGCTACTCCCGTTTTCCTATCTACATTTTTTTTGCAGTCAAATCCCCAAATTCTTAAAAGTCACTAAAAAATCCTGCTAGGCGTCAAACATGTTGGCTACAACTCTTTGTTTTGTGTTCACCCACATACACACATAATATGCAGTTGGTTTGCAGACAATTGGCATTGTTACTTGCAGAGACAGTGGTGCGCGTGCGTGTAGGAGCACAGGGGCGTAGTTTGTTAAAAGGCCGTCGTTACATATCCCGGGCAGCGGGGAATCCATGATATAAAATTGGATGTCGCTTGAAGACCACTCTTTTTCGGGCCGTAGATTTGTCCGCTTCGACCTTGGCGGGGTGGCGCTCAAAACTGTCTGGCATAGGAACCTTGAAAACGACAATTGGAACATCTATAGTGAGGAGCTTCAAAAGAGGCCCTCAGGATCTAGTGTTCATTTTCCCCAGAACTCTGCATAGCTGGATAATATGGTTCAATTTTATACAAAAGCATGCAGCGAGGCTCTTGATAAGGCCTACCCTAGGAAGAAATCTGGGGGTAAGGGCAACGCGGACCTAGGTAATACACGCAAGGCTTGTCGGAAAGCGTTCAATCTTGCTAAAGCCTCCAGGGAGGCTGAAAAATGGGATGCATACTGTAGAATATCTAGCAGTCAATATAGTTATGATTTCTACCTGCTGTCATCAGTAAATTAGTGTGTAAGAAAAACAAGAAAAAAGACATTGAATAAAGCACTTGAACTGAAAGCACGCGTTTTTACTTTTTGATGTAATATATCATAATGGCGACGAGTTAAAAAAAATATATATACATATATATGAAAAGTAAATTTTTGGTGCCTTTCAGTGTACATACACGGCAGTACATACTGTTCCAGCTCAAATAAAAATCGTAAAAATAAATATTAAAAATAATGGCTACAGCCCCAGTAAGTGTAATCCAGTCTCAAGCAGTCTTAGAGTTTTGTTCAAGCTCGGATAATTTGACTCTGTGGAAAGAAAGATTAGACATATACTTCACTGAAATAAACTGTGAAGAAGGCAACACAAAAAAAGCTATATTATTAAACCTCATTGGTAGTGAAGCATACGGTGTATTACATAGCCTTTGCAGCCCAGAATCGCCAATCTCAAAAGCATATAAATAAGTATCCGAAATATTAGTAACGCAATATACACCACCTACAATCGTATTTCAACAGCGTCATACGGCTTCCAAACTCTATGGCGAAACAATAGCCGGATGGTTTGCCAGGGTAAAAAAACTGGCGTTAAACTGCAAGTTTGGTAGCAATTTGGAAGCATTTGTGACGAATCAATTCATAATGGGCATGCTGCAGAAAAACTTTGACAAACTGTGTGAGGAAGATGAAAAACTAACCTCAACAGAGGCATTACGTAAGGCGATCATATTTGAAGCAAAGTTTCAATCGTCAGCAAGTACGGTAGATAAGGATAGCATTAATTATGTCAGCAACAAGGCACGTGCTAAAACAAAACCAGGTCATGAAAAATCAAACAGTGGGTACAAAAACAACTCTAGCAAAGGGAAGTACAACAACAGTGTTGGAAACAAAGGCAAAACCAATAAGAAAGCCTGCGTGTATTGTGGTTGGCACAACCAAGAGACGATGGAATGCAAATACAAAAATAGCAAATGTCACAACTTTGGCAAAATAGGGCATCTTGCGTCAATTTGTAGAGATAAGTTAAAAAAGGTTAATTGTATTTCAGAAAATAATTATAACGTGTATTCTATATTTAGTTCTGATGTTAAGAAGATGGCGTACCTTTACACCCTGCCAATTGAGATAGATGGTACCAAAGTGGAAGCGATGTGCGATACTGGCGCACCTTGCGTGTTGATCTCAGATGAATTGTATCAGAAAATCAAAGGAAGGAAGCAATTAACGAAGTGCAAGAGTCCGTATTTAACATATAGCGGTAATAATATTGACATATTGGGTGAGTACGAAGGTACAATCACGTATCAGAACATTAAAAAGCTGCTTACGATAGTGGTGACACGAACAACCACGCCAGCTTTGTTAGGGCGGTCTTTCTTACGAGCATTTAATTTCGAGCTGGCAGCAAGCAAACCTTGTCACAGAAAATAGCAACATGAAATCATAGTACAGGGGCTCAAAAGCGAATTTAGTGACTTATTTAATAGTAATTTAGGTTCATATAATGGTGAAAAGATTTCACTAGCCATGAGTGAATCTTCTAAACCCATATTCTTCAAACCACGCCCATTGCCTTTAGCGTGGAAACCCAAAGTAGAAAATAAATTGAGACTAATGATTACCCAAGGAATTTTGGAACCTGTTGAGAATTCTGAATGGGGTACTCCTTTGGTACCAAATTGAAGCAAAATGGAGACTTTCGTCTCTGTGGTGATTACAAAGCCACGATAAACAAATATCTCGAGGATTTTAAATATCCCTTACCTAGAATAGAAGAAATATTTGCTACTCTTCAGGGAGGTGAACTATTCACCAAGCTAAACTTGTCGAACGCTTATAATCAAATGTTGTGTTCGTGGAGTACCCACATTGGTACATGAAAAATGAAACTGTTGCCATTTGGCATTAAAACTGCAGCCGCAATATTCCAAAAAACACTTGAAAATTTATTGCGTGGTATTCAAAATGTAGTAGTATATCAGGATGATGTTATCATCACAGAAAAAAATTTATTGGAACACTTGAAAAACATTAAACTTGTTCTTAACTAGCTAAAATCGGCTGGTTTTAAATTAAATGCAGAAAAATTTGTTTTCTTTCAAAATGAAGTTTCGTACCTAGGTTTTACCATCAACAGGTATGGCCTGAAAAAAAAAATGAGGAAAGAACTGCTTCAATTTTAAATGCACCACCTCCGAAGAATGTCTGGGAGCTCAGGGCAATAGTTGGCATGTTGAACTACTATTCAAAATTCATTCCCAATTTCGCAGAAAAGATGCACCCATTATATGAGCTGCTACGCAAAAACGTAAAATTTAATTGGATCCAAAAATGCCAACAAGCGTATATAGGGCTAAAAACGGACGTCACCAATGACCAAACTTTGGTGCACTTCAATCCCAATTTACCCATTGTCCTGACGACAGATGCTTCCAACAATGCAGTGGCAGGAATCCTATCGCATAGATTCTCTGATAATACGTTGAAACCAGTCGCATTCGATGGAGCAAAATTATAGTACGCTAGAAAAAGAAGGTCTAGCAATTATATTCTGTGTAACTAAACTTAAACAATATTTACTTGGAAATAAGTTTATCTTGCGTACAGATCACAAACCCTTGATCTCTCTTTGGAGAAAACAAAGCCTTTTCTTTAATGGCGTCAGCTCGTGTCCAAAGATGGGCATTAACTTTATCGGGGTTTGATTACAATGTCGAATACATCAAAGGGATCGTAAATGACGGAGATAATCTTTCGCGAATTCCGCAAATCGTTGCTTCAGAAGATCATGTTGAATGCAACTACGTTAACGTCATTGAAGCGGAAAATTTTCTGAATTTACATTTCAAAGTTATCAGAAAGGAAACAAGACGTGACCCAATCTTGTCCAAAGTAACAGAGGCTGTAAATACAGGCACCGTTCACAAATTACGTGGAGATGAATTTGCTCCATTTCGCGAGAAAACTCTTGAACTTTCAGTAGAATATGACTGCATACTGTGGGGCTATCGCACGGTCATACCACAGAAGCTAAGAAAATACGTTTTGGAAGAACTGCACCGATCACATTTTGGCATAGTCAAAACTAAGGCACTTGCACGTTCTTATGTATGGTGGCCTGCCATTAATAAGGATATTGAAAAACTAATTCGCGGTTGCAGCTCTTGCCAACAATTGCTACCTGACCCAGAAAAATCTGAATTAAGGCCTTGGAATCCATCCGAGTCTGCTTGGAGTCGCAAACACATAGATTTTGCTGGCCCAATAAACCATTATTATTTTCTTATATTAATTGATTCGTACACCAAATGGGTGGAAGTTTTCAAAACCAAAACTATCACATCTACGTTTACAATCGATAAACTCAGGGAAGTATTTTGCCGATACGGTTTAGTAAACACGTTGGTGAGTGACAATGGACGTCAATTTACGTCTCATGAATTCCAAAAATTTCTGAAATTGAACCACGTGAAACATATTCTCACGGCCCCTGGCCATCCAGCCACCAATGGCCAGGCTGAGAATTTCGTTAAAACGTTAAAGAAAACAATTTTGGCAAACTTAAGTAAAAAAACTGAAACAAACTTAGATGCCATCATCAATAGATTTCTAATAGACTATCGCGTTACAAAACACTGCAGCACGGGGAATCTCCTGCTAAACTATTTCTTGGTAGAAATAAAAGAACACGATTCAGTGTCGTTAAGCCCCCAACAACGAAGGAAATGATAGTAGATAGTCAGATTAAAAGTGTACGTCATCACAAAGGCAATCGTAAAGCACACTTTTCAGAGGGTCAAAATGTTCTAATACGATATTATAAATACCCAAATAAACCCAAATGGTCACCTGTAAAAGTAAAAAAAAGGTTGGTACACAATCGTATATATGCGTTATGCATAGAAACAATCAGCCAATAAAAAGACACTTAGATCAAATTCGTGTACTCAATACTGATGGATCCGTGAACGCATCACTAGCAGATCCAGACTCAAATTCGGAACTAAGTACAATAGCAACTTCCACGGCATCCATCGAAGATCAAAACGATGGAACAGGGTTTGAAGGTACGCCACGAAGACAGCTCAGACCTAGGGTAGGAGGAAAGGCTATAACCCAGTAATGTTAAAAATAATTTATGATAAATGCATAAAAAGGCTTTAGGTTTTCTTTTTTGTACATTTTTTGAAATTTAGTTATGAAGTTATCATCTTACGAATGTAAAAGAGCTTATGTATGAAGCTTATGTTCATTTATTGATCAATTTATTTCCCTAATAAGCACATGTTTATATATATAAAAACCAATCAGCTTGATCGGTGGCATGTAGAATATCTAGCAGTCAATATTAGCTGTCTAATGCAGCCATATAATTATGATTTCTACTTGCTGTCATCAGTAAATTAGTGTGTAAGAAAAACAAGAAAAAGACATTGAATAAAGCACTTGAACTTAAAGCACGTGTTTTTACTTTTTGATGTAATATATCATACATACAAAATGATTATTGGGGATTATAATTGGCTGCTAAGGTCGTCGAAGAGGTCCTCTTGGCGGAAGTTTTGTAGCGAAATGGAGACGGTGTCTGAGGGATCCAGGCTCAGGAAGGTGCTCTCTGGTGCTCCAAAAAATGTCCCGGGATGCCTGCAAGGATCTAATGGGACATGGACGGATTCGGCAGAGAGCACCCTCTGCCTGCTCCTGAGTAGGCACTTTCCGGACGCTAATGACGAAGTAATGAACTGGAGGGAGACTCATACTGGCGAGCCGTTTGAGGGGAAGTTTATTACTATGGGTAAAGTTAAATGGGCTATAATGTCGTTCAAGCCCTTCAAATCACCAGGGCCGGATGGGTTGGCTCCGGTACAGCTCCAGCAAACAATCGAGCTGAGTTCTCTGTGGTTGTATAACATCTTCAAAGGAGTTTGTGCTCTTAACCCTATTGGGTTAGAACGACTCAATGGTCACCTTTATACCAAAAGCTGGAAGGACTTGTCACTTCAGACCGATTTGTCTGACATCCTTCCAGCTGAAGACACTCGAGAGGTTAATGAACTCTGCACTAAGGGAGTCCTTGAAGGGAAAGTTATCGACATCCCAGCATGCGTATATGTTTTGCGGGGCAGTGTGGGCCCGGGCAAGTCGGGCATGTGCGTCGCAAATAAAAAGAAAAGAAAAACCGAGTTAGTGTCACACAATAACAATTTTTAATCACTATATTAAGGGGGAACAACTCTTCGCTTTATTTATTGAAAGGTTTTAATTACTTGAAATACAAAGGACACTTGGCACATTTAAATTCCGGCAAGTGATTGATTGCAAATCTAAATTAAATGGCAATTGCAAGTGTTAAATTATAAAAGTATATATAACTCACAATGCAGATTATTAATTACATGCACACTTCCCTATGCACTTGGCAATTCGAATATAGTTATTTGCAATATTAATTCACGAAAAAAGGTTTGAATAAATGCACAGATAATAAAATTAGTTACTTGCAATATCGATTCGAAATGCAAATTATTAAAATAATGAAAATGGTTGGCTTAGATTACTCACCTGTGAGATAGCTGCTGGCGCTCGAACGTTCTAAAACAGAAGAAGGAGTCAAGACCGCGAAAAAGTCCGCGGCACCTGCCGATAGCTAACTTTCGTTGAGTTTTCCCCTTCAAAGTTAGCTCTCGGCTGGTGTTAGCCATTACCGGTATTAATAATAAAATAACTAATTCGACCTAAATATGCTGGCCCCCTTGCGGCGAGAAACTTGAAACTCGGTGAGTACGCCAGCAACCTTCCCAAGGTAGGATAAACTAAATAAATTAAAAATATGATATGTAACTTAAGGATCTCAGATCCTTTCACTTAAAAAAATTAAGGAGCCAACTCGCTCCAAACAAACTAAGAAGTTAAAATTAGTAAGCACTGAAATTTAAAGTTAACAAATATACTTTATTCAAAAATGATTGTATATAACTGACAAATCGGCTTAGTTGTACGGATCCCCGACAGCAACTGCCCAAACGTTCTTGGCGGTTTGCCAAAGAAACCTCAGCGCCGGCGGCAGCGGCGCAACCCTTACGCAAGTGTGTTACAACACAGGTGAGAATGACCGTGGCCTTGATTTCCAACAAGCGTTGCGTTATTAAATTATTGGTATTGCATTTCATGATGAAATACAAATATGCTTACGCTGCAGCGCATGCAACGATCGGTGGGAAACAAAATGTACTGACGTTGCGGATCGAACGTGGGAATGGGTTGAATGACAGTGGCTGCGCGTGTTAACTCCTCCCCCTTTAAAGATCTGCGTCCCGTAGATTAGGTGTTTGGGGTGAGTCCTCGCGCCTATGTCCGCGGAAGCTCTTGTTCAATTCCGGAATGTTCAAGGTAGGTATGTTTAATTTTGCTGTAATTCTCTTCAAAATTAACCAAATGGCTGTGACCAACATAGCAAAGCCCACGATTTCCGATGTGATAAACCAGTCTGTTTTTCCTCTGAGGTATCGAAGAAGCTTTACGTTTCCTGTTGTCATCTCATAGACAAGGTTGAAGTTGACTGCGAGACTTCCATTTGTAATAGTGGACAGCACAGGAGGTAGTACTTGGATGCCTGAGCTGCTTGTGCTCCAGTAGTTTCTACCGTCGATTCTAACCGTTTCGTAGTACAGTTATAGAATATATGAGCCGCTCAATTCATTGGAAGTATTGTCTGATCAAATAGTTTTATTGAAATTGTCCAAGAGGATCGTGTCCTCCTTGATTGCCTCAATCGTTGAGTCATTCCAGCTTATATATCGGCAACTGGTTTTTCCACCTTTAAGCAGGCGTGGCACACAATCATCCTCTCGAAATAGGTCCAATGATTCTTGCTTACATACCATTGCGCTTGTAAGGTGGGTGCAACTATCCTTGATGCCATACGTTTGCTCCTTTTTAACTAGGACTGAACTGTATTGCAATTCCACCCGATGACCGTTCTTTGTTATTGACCTGGTGATTAGATGGTTGAATCTTGTTTCGGCCACCTTAGGCATGGCCAAAACGTAGAGTAGCATTGTGCCGTTTGTGTAGATGGAAGGTTCTCCGTACTCAATGGCTTCTATAACATTGCTATAAGGGAGGACCTCTATCTCGCTTATGATTCTGTTGATTTCTTCTTTGTCTAGCAGGTTGCTGTTGACCACCCCTGCTTTAGCCATCTGACAGGCTTGGACCAATTCGTTGACATCGTCCCTCAGAATCCTTGCCTTGTGTAGGATTGCCTGTGATATCTTCATAATGTGATAATGCCCACGGATTCCATTTGTGGCGGTTATGATGCCATTGAAAGTCTGCAATAACTCATGAGATTTTTTAAATATTTCAGAGTTTACCTTGTATTGTTGATTGTTATTGGATATTAATGAATCCTGTACTTGTAGGATTTTATCCCAGTCCGAAGCGTCAGGGGAACCGGCAATCCATTTCCAAGCCGATCCTATCCAATTAATTGAGCGTCTAGGCCGTTTATCTTTCGGGCCTTTTAGTTCACTGAGCTGAGTTTGAACTTTCTCCAAGTGGTAGGAGAGAACATCTGTAAAATCGTTGGTTTCGTTTAGTTTTAATGTTTCGAGTTTCAGGCGACTTGTTATTTCCTCATATCGAGATAGGTTGATCATGTGAATTAGTTTGAAGTATCCATTTGTTATCCAGCCGTACCCATCGCGGATTGAAATGATTGGAGAATCGATCTTGAAGACATCATAGGTGTGCGCGGTTGCGCAGAGACAGATGCTGCGGGGATTAGATTTATTTTAATTATACTTAGTTCTATGAATTACCCCGCTTAGTAAAAAAATTTAATTTAATAATAGTAGAAAATTTTAAGATAAGAATTTACAATTCAACTTACGTCTAAAATAGTTAATAGTAGTAACTTTAAGGTAACAAGAAATTTGAAATAGTTAAAAATTGTTTCCTCTTTTTTGTTTTACAATATTTACATTTGTTTTGATCGGTTTGATAATTTTTGAAAAGTTAAGCTTATAAAATAGTGGTTTTACATGGAATATTTTCTATTCAAATCTTTTAATTACATAAGTTGATAAGAATTCTGAATGTGATGTGAGTGTGGGCCATAGAATATACCCAATTCCCATTAATAACCTAAATACCTAGTATTAGAAAGTGAGTTACTGCTGGGGACTTTGGGGAATTATGAAGACAAAGGAAAGAATTATTTGGACCGCTTGTGAAGGTGTTGATGGTTAGTATTTTGGAAAACCTTTTTTTTGCTTTTTTCTTTTTTTTTTGTTGGTTGATAGTTAGATGTTAGTGGTTAATGGTTTAGTATTCAATTTTTTTATTTCGTGTTAGTATCGCTCTAGTAAGAGAATTCCATTCTCCTTTTTTTTTTTTTTTTTATATGAGAGCAATTTTTTCCTCTTCACCAATTTGGTGTTTATAATATGTGTACAATTTATGTACTCCAGTGCGCACACTGTTGGTTCAAAATTCTTTTTGTTAAATTTGCATTGGAATATAGGCGTTTTCCCAGCTGACATTGCAAGGTTCGTGTGATCCTTTTTAGTCATAAGCGTTGATGATTGCAAATTACCTACTAAGGGCAAGAGTGGCTTCACGTCAATTAAAGCATAGTCCTCGCGGTGGAGTTGAACCACACCGATTGTCGTCAGTCGAGCCATCGAGTTATTTGGAATTGAACCAATATCTGACTAGATCGGCTGCAAGTTAATTGCACCCAAAACCCTGGGTCACAAGGATCTAAGCATAAGAGTTGCCTTCTGACCAATGTTATCTTAGACGTTTTTGACGTCACTTTTGTGGAACTTTTTTCCACTTTTGGTAACAATAGTTACGTGTCTGTCTTCAGCGACAGTTTCTTCTTTATAAAGAGGCTTTTGTTTGGCCTTTATTTGTTTGTTGGCAATCAGCAACTTTTCCCCTGTTTCAAAGGAACGCGGTGTTGTGCGTTTAGCGTTCAACCTGGCATTCCTGACCTCCTGCTCCCTCTCCAATAAGGCCTTTATATCCTCCATAGTTTTTTCTCGGAAATTCACCAATTCCTGATAATGTATTCTTGAGGTCCGGTTGAGAAACACATCCGCTGGTTTTCGTTTGATAACAGAGTGGACAGTATTGTAGAACGCGTTCTTTTGGAGTAAGTCTCTTATATTCAACCGAAATACAGCGGTATATTTCAATCAACGTTGAGTGCAGACGCTCAACCTGACCGTTAGTTTCGCTTCGTTGTGTAGGAGTTTGGTAAATTTATATGCCAAGGGGAGTCAAAAATCTCCTCTCATTGTCCATAACTAATATTTTCGGCACGGAGAAATAGTGCAGGAGATCAGTAAACTTTCTTCGGAGATGAACGGAAGATTTATTCTTTATTGGGAAAAGCTTGGCAAATTTCGTGAATTTATCAATTGCACTGAGATACTTTTGCTTCTCTATTTCGAAGAGGTCGACGTATGGAATTTCGCAGGGATAATTTGGTATTGGGGTGTATTGGAGGAACGGTTTCGCCGGATGCCTATCGTACTTGTTTAATTTGCAAGTATCACATTGCCTAACGTAATCTCTGATTTGCCTGGACATTGCGGGAAAATAAAATTGCTCGAGTATTTGTGCTTTATTCTCACGGGGATTTCTGTGGGCTCGTTTGTGCTCCCTCTCGATTATTTCGTAGATCCTGTCCGGAACCGTAACATCTTCCACCACCCTCTACGTTATTCTAATGCGGTACCTCCGGAAGTTGTTAATGAACGCGTTTTGGAGTGAAGCGAGGAATATCTCAGGAATTTTTATCCCATTTATCACATTTGAGTTGAGGCACTCCCTTAAAATAGTAACCAATGCGGCCGTATCCGATTCAGGAAATGACACATAGTGCCTGCTATAGCCCGGATAAGGATGCTCCAGGCATTGTGGACGATTACCGTCTCTGAAGATTATTTGGTTTTTAAAAACGTTAAGGGGGCCTCTACATGTGGTATTAAATCCGAATTATCCTGATTAGCTGAATGCATTGTGCATTGAGTGGCAGTGTCAATTTCGGGTTCTCTTTCGAGTCCAGCACTTGTGGGATCATGTCCTGGAACAGATGGAGGTTGAACAATGATAGAATCGGTTAGCACATTAACTTCGGATTTGAGACGAGAGAGAGCATAGGCGATTAAATTCGATTTTCCCGGTTTGTAGATTATTTCGCAATTGTACTCCTCTATCCTGGCCTTGCAGCGTTTAAGTTTAGCATTGTAGTTTCTGCAACTCAGAGAAAAAGTTAGTGGTTGGTGATCGGTGTATATCTTAATTTTCTTGGCACCGTATAGGTACGACCGCAGATTATCGAGAGCCCAAACTATAGCGAGGAGCTCTTTCTCATTAGTAGCATAATTTCCTTCGCATTTAATCAAGGATCGTGAAATGTAAGCTATAGGTTTTTCCTCGCCTACTGCTCCCTGCGAGAGGACTGCCCCGATGGCGAAGTTCGAGGCATCCGTAGTCAGGTTAAATGGTTTTTCGAAATCTGGAAAGGCAAGAACATCAGCAGATACAAGAAGCTGTTTTAAATTATGAAAAGCCTGAAGGGCCCTGTCGTCAAGATCAATTTTTACTTTTTTGGAACAATTTGCTTTCACTTGAGCATTCTCGCCTCGAGTGAGATTGGTTAGAGGTTTTGCCACTTTTGCGTAGTCTCTTATGAACTTCCTGTAATAGGAAGTCATACCTAAAAAGCTTTTCAAATCCTTGAGATTTTCTGGTGGTGAAATAAGTTTAATCGCTTCGACCTTGCTTGGGTCAGCGCGAACGCCATCGGGAGTGATGACGTACCCAAGGAATTCTACTTCTTTTTCGAAAAAGCCGGTCTTCTCCAGATTTACCTTAAGGTTTGTTTCGCGAAGCCTTGCAAATACCTTTTCGATGTTCAGTAAATGTTCTTCCGGGTCCTTTCCAAAAACAATTATGTCGTCAATGTAGACATAACAAATTTTCCCTATATATTGTTTCAGGACGTCGTCGATCATGCTTTGGAAAATGGCGGGAGCATTTTTTAAACCAAATGGTAAGCGTAGGAATTCGTATTTCCCATTCATCGTTGAGAACGCTGTCTTGGGTATATCCGACGCTTTCACAGGTATCTGGTGAAAGCCAGGCGTTAAGTCAACAGTTGTGAAGAAATTGGCCTGCCCTAAACTAGACAAGGTGGAGTTTATGTCTGGGATAGGGTACGTATCGGCGATAGTGACAGCATTTAATCTCTTATATTCAATCACCATTCTATATTGTGTTTCCCCATTCGGCTTTGGTTTTTTGGGCACCACCCATATTGGGGAGTTGTAAGGGCTTTTTGAAGGTCTAATAACTCCCTCATTAAGCAATTCGGTTATTTGCCTGTCTACTTCTCCCCTCATACATACCGGATAAGGGTAACTTTTACTGTAGATAGGTTCGGGGGTGGTGGTCCGTATTTCGGCTCGCACATTTGTATCCACGAGCTCACTGCCATTAAGAGGGAGGAAAAGATCGGAGTATTTTTCCAGTACTTCATCAACGTGCTGTTTTATATCCGCGGATACGTCCTTTCCCATTGAGTAATTAACCTGATTCGAGATTTGGCCTTTAGTGGTAAATTGAAACTATTTATCCTTAAGAAATTGTTCTTCCTGTCGACTACTGCCCCTAAGATTCTCAACGTATCATCGCCGATAATACTGGCGAAGGATTTCAGTCCCGGGAGGACAAAGAAAGCTATCTTTGAAGGGAAGCCCACATCCCTGAAAAATTTTAAACCTATCTGAGTGGACATTAAAAACTTTCTCAACGGGATCACCTCCAGCTGCAATTTCTTCGCTAATGAAATTTTTGTTGGCCCCTGAGTCAATCAGGAAGTCGAGGGTGCGGCCATCTGAGAGTGTGTACTCTAAGTATCGTACGCTAGATGGCCTTCCGATAGAAAATCCCCTTCATCCTCGTTCTTGGTCGATTCTTCTTCCTTGGTGTTATCCTCATCAGTTCCGGTCGTTGAATGGAAAAGCCTTTGTTGTTTCCTCGGGAGGTTTTCCGATCTTGCTTCACGTTTGAATGGATTATGGCGATTGATATAATTTACAGCACGCGATTGGGTAGAGCGGTCCACATCCATTTTTTCGACGGGAGGATTCGTAGACTGAGTAGCGGGTGGAGCACGATAGTTACTTGAAAAACGCTCCCTTCTATCGAATGGAGCCCTGCGATCTTGTTGACACCAGGTAGGCTAGGGTGGGATTACAGGTGGTCTCCCTTCGAAGGAAGGTTTAATCTCGTTTAAATTGTTAATAGGGACCACTATGCGATTATTACCGGGAGATGGGTGAAGGGATACGTTTCTGAAGTTGACATTTTGCAAATCCAGGCATGCTGAATAAGCCTCTGGAAGGGTCTTGGGGCGTTGAACGAGGAGCATCCTTGAGAGCTTCCCATTTAGACCGCGGATGAATACATACAACGCCCTATTTCTGTAGCTGTCCATAAGGACCTTCGTGGTTTCTTCAGTGTACGATTCGGTTTTTAACTTATTAAGGATCAAGTTGAATATGTGGTTCACTCGAGCGTAGAACTCGTGGACGGTGCCACCTTTCTGTTGCAATTGATGCAACTGGTGTTCGAAAGTGCGGACATCCCGCTTATCTGCGTAATGCAGTGCCAGGCACTCCTTTATTTTTGACCAATTGTTGTCAAAAATATTGTAGGAAATCAGGGCGTTATCCGCCGTACCGCGGACTTTTTGTCGAATGTACTGTAATATAGCACGGTATAAGGGTTTTCCCTTAATGACTGAGAAGACAGCAAGGATGGTTTCTACGGAGTGTACCCAGGACACGAAGTGTATACGGCTTCCATCAAAAACTTGAAGCTCTTTTATGCAATCAGGCAGGCGACATATTTCGCGAATGTTGGCCTCAGTCATGGGGGCTTGTGCCACCACTTCCTCTGTTGCCTCGCTACGTGGAGGACCGCTGAAGGTATTATTGGTCCGGTCCAACTCCGTCACACGTCTCTCTAAAAATTTCGTCTTCTCCAGCAGGGCATTAACGGCACCTGTTAAATTCGTTACATTCACTTTAAGTTCCTCCATCCTTGTTACCGTTGGAAAAAAAGGAGTTATATTAAATTATTGATTAAGTTCTATACTTACAGCACCACTAGGTTCATAAGTGGTGTTATATCGTGTACACTGTTTTTTCCTAAGGAGAGCTAGCTTCTATATATTTTTGCTTTTTCTAATATGAGATTCTTTACCTCTTATAGCTTTTTGGATTTTAAATTTTTTGTATTATTTTTTTATTTGCTTATTTCAATGTAAGCTCACTTCACAGATTTTTTTACTACTTGATCCTTAAAGGATATTCACTTTCACAAGCGGTCCCTGCTCGGGCGCCACTTAAGGATCTCAGATCCTTTCACTTAAAAAAATTAAGGAGCCAACTCGCTCCAAACAAACTAAGAAGTTAAAATTAGTAAGCACTGAAATTTAAAGTTAACAAATATACTTTATTCAAAAATGATTGTATATAACTGACAAATCGACTTAGTTGTACGGATCCCCGACAGCAACTGCCCAAACGTTCTTGGCGGTTTGCCAAAGAAACCTCAGCGCCGGCGGCAGCAACCCTTACGCAAGTGTGTTACAACACAGGTGAGAATGACCGTGGCCTTAATTTCCCACAAGCGTTGCGTTATTAAATTATTGGTATTGCATTTCATGATGAAATACAAATATGCTTACGCTGCAGCGCATGCAACGATCGGTGGGAAACAAAATGTGCTGACGTTGCGGATCGAACGTGGGAATGGGTTGAATGGGCAGTGGCTGAGCGTGTTAACTTGTATGTATGGTTGTATGGTAAGTCCGTTCTCCGGTGGACATCCGTGCTTTCAATAATGCAGCCTCGCTGAACTAGTGAGTCGGATGTAGATTTTTCTCTTTCTAGGTGTAAAGGTTAGGTATTATATAAAGGCTGGATGTAGTTGTAGACGCGTAAGAACGCTGCCAGACCGTTATGGCTGGAACGCTCCTGAAACGACCAGTGCGAAGATCGTTGGCTGCGTGAGGAGCCCATTGACCGTTGCCGGGATTGTGCCACTAACCATAATATTGGCGTACACGACAGCCCCGAGTGTCAAGAGAACCGGCGCAGATCGATAGAACGTCGGGTCAGCGAGTCTCATGAACTGGAATGGTGCGGCGAACGAGGAGTAAATCATCGCGGTTGGGTTAAGACACGTGTGCCGTGCTACCACCGGCGCCTGAGTCGTGATTCGATTCGTTACCCCATATTTCCCGCGCAGCACTAGTGTGCACTTCGTAAGTCTGGCCGTATTAAGTCGTTGGAGTTGGAGGTCGTTGGCCAGATGCGCATCTATCACGGACGTCGGCGCACAGGGATCAATGAGTGCGCGCACCAAATGGAGGCGCCCCCTGCCTCTATTCGTATGATCGCTGTAGGAACAATAGCAATGAATGCTCGGGTGGGTTTCCCGTAAGCGCCCTGTCCTGAAGCCAGTGGGGTGCGCCTGATGTGGAACGATAGTGGTGGTGGTACCCTCCTTGCATGGTTGATACGGGGCCGCTCTGCCAGTGGAGCGTCGGGTCGAGCGGAACGGACGCGGCTCTGCGCGGCCCCGGCGCCTACTGGCATTGCGGTGCGATGGGCGGAAAGGACGTGTCTCCGCTGCATCCCCTTTTTTCATGTGTCCCTGATCGCGTTTCTGGTCCTGGATTGCCTTCCGCTTCTCATTTTGAAGCTAAGGCTGCTGCCCTCCTCGCGAACTCGTCCATTTCCTTCTCCTCTTCTACCTGTTGGGCCCACGATCGTGTGTCCTCGGTAATGTGTATCGATAGCACCTCGTCGTCGTCGTGCTCTTCGCAAGGGATCGGGCGTGGCCGTGCTTGCTCGTCCTCCATGTGCAGCATAGTGTGGTGTGGTTCCCGGCGGCGTTGGCATCGGTCGCTGCTAAGGCAGATTTCCAACCGATGGAACCGCGATAGGCAATTTGGGCAGTGCCGGTGTATGAGGACGGCCCGGAGGCGTTCTACTGCCGACATGCCCCTGTACAGCGGCATAGTCGTATGCCGTGATTCCTATGGCACAACCAGCAGGAGACGGTGAAGGAGTCAACGCGTTGCTCCGTCTTGTTACGTTTGACCGAGAAGCCCGCCATTCTGGAACGGGAATTTGTTATTATTTGTTTTAAGCTCCAGGGGTTGGGTGGCATATGAGCAGGTACTAGGAGCTTATTGGCTGAGATTGTGGTAGGCGTACTCGGGATAAAGGGTTTATTTGGGATGAATAATCTGATTAAGCTGACATAATGACGTGTAGTGGTTGAAACCACTGTTAGGTTTAGTAAAATTTCATTGCTATACGCCTAAAAGTATCTTTAATTTTGAAAATATTTTCATCAGAATGAAAGTTCTGATATTGAAACAGTCAAAAGACTCAAAAAATAAAGATTATTGAACAACTTTATTTTTTTGGTGGTTGTTTATGCAGGCAACACTCGGTTAGATGCGTTATGTCATGGTAAATCCGTGTGTTGTCACGGCTCTTTGTAATTCAGAGCTGGTGAAAGGGATTGTCGTTTAAGCGACGTCGTGCAAATAAAATGTGCGACAGATGTAAAGTGACCTTTATTCGCTGCCCTGGAACACTCTTTGTGTTTATTTTGGCCATTTTGTGTGAGAATCTCAAATTGTGGTGTGTTTGTTGATTTCAACACAACCCCTGGTGGGAATAGACTACCTTACCGAGTGCGGTAATTGGTGGAACGATCAGCTGTTAGCTCTACCACAGAGTTGAGCGAGACAGCTGTGCGGTGCTTCCCATTGGGCAGCGTAATTATACATAATGGTCATGTCATAAAAATATTTAGCGAAAACTCGCGTCTGAGTTCTGACGCGACATAAATTTTTATAGTATTTTCTAAAAGTTTTAATTTCTAAAGCTGACATCTAAGCATGACACTACTTTGTTCTTGCTTGGATTTCAAGCTAAAAGGACTGACGAAACTTTATCGGAACTTCAAAACACAAAAACTATTTCTATCATGAAAGCGAGACCACTGTTCCCCAAAACTTGGTGAGTTTGCCATTTTTTTGTTTATGTTTTACATTTTATTTTTGCATTAACCTTTTTAACAATAAAAACAATGCAAATAAACACGCGAAAATTATTTCGGTCTCGAGTGGTTCACCCTTTTCACAGGAAGGTTGATTTTGATTATGTTCTTATGCACCATATTTTCAAACTAAAAACAAAATTTTCATTTGTCAGAAAAACATATCGAAATACAAACTGGCTCCTTTGTTTTCACTGAACTAGACTGTATTTTTCGTGTATTTCGTTAGTTTTTTTTTGTTCGGGTACTAACACTCGAGTTTGTTGGATCCCACGGATCCGACTTGTGATCCCATGGGATCGCGCGCAAAGTGTTTACGGCATAAGAAAAGATAAGAGCAAATGTCAACAAGTGGCAACCTTAATTCGTTCATTCAAATGTCATTCATTCATGGAAATTAGTATAGAGACATTTTGAATGAATTTTCATTATGAAGAAAAACTCGTGCTGGGTAAGTATACCAGTCTCGTTCCCTTTTCTTCTTTTGATCATTTCAGCAAACAGATTTAAAAGGTATCATCATTGGAACAGCTTTCGATGAAGGAAGAGGATGCTTGGTGGAATCAAATGCCTATAACGAATTTAGACCTGAGTTCAAATGCTCTAACACGTTTATCGCCAAAAATTGAGAATCTCGATTCACTGACTACTTTAACTCTACATGACAATTTATTAACCAGCCTTCCTAGAGAAATATGCTGATTGGAAAAAGTAGTGCGTGTTAATTTGAGTCGCAACAAATTTTTTTTTTTATTCGTTACCTGAGTTACTTGAACATATCGTACAATAAATTCGAAGAACTGCATCCAGCTCTAAAGTGATTTGCATATGTTGGAGTATTTGTATGCTTCACATAATTCGCTTACGGCGCTGCCGAACGGTGTTGGTTTCCTCGTGCGCGTTTCTGAGATTTTACTCTATTACAATCACATTAAAGATCTGCCAACCGCCCTGGTGAATATGCGTTCTTTGCAAAAATTGGATCTGAATCACAATGATTCGGTTGCTCTACCAGAGGACATGGGCAGTCTAAGGAATATGTTGTGCACGTACCTGCAGCATAATGAAATTACGCATTTGCCAAATTTTGAGGGATGTAAGAGTTTGCAGGAGCTATATGTTGCATTTAGTGCAGCTGGGAAACTACTTAAGGAAATCATATGGGTTGATGATGCTAGCGATCGCACTTATCTCAAGAAGCAATTAGAAGCCTATATCAAGGTGCTCACAGTGCTAAAACGCTTTTTGCGTCTACAAAAATGTGGTGGATTAGTGCCAGCACGTTTACTGGGCGCAGCACAGGCTGAAGGCGCTGTGCTCACCTTTTTGTGGCGCACTGCGAATGTACGCGAGGTTGGCTAGAATCATATGGGTTGTAAATGTCGTAAAGAACGTTTTGGTTGCTTTTCGTCTGACGAAAAATGCACTAAAATATTTCTGTGGCGATAATTGCAAAAATGGTAAACACAGTCATGATAGGGATGAGAAAAACAATGATGATTCGCTGTCGAGTCAAATTCACCAGCAGTCTAGTGACACACAGATTATGGTGGGTACACCGCCAAAGGATGATGCTAATTCCACGTTTGCAAAGTCAAACCATGCATTTCTCACGCCAAAAACGGTCAGATTATCAGCGATATCCTTCGATTTGCCTTCAGCCAGGAAGAAATTCTTCGAATGAACCTATATGTGTCAAAGAGCATATGACTGAATACATATAAGCGTACATACTATTAGTTGGTGGGGTGATCTGATTTTTAATTGTATGTGATTTTTATTAATCTAATTTTAATTTCATTTCATTTTAGAACTTAATATTTCGTAGCTAAATAACTGCTCTCGATATTTATTAATGCTAAAGCATTTTTGCATCATATTTGCAACCAATCGGCGCAACCATTACGAAACCTTGTGCTTACTATTAATTTCTATCAGGACTACTTAAATGGCATTGAAATTGTAATTTAGATACACGCGTATCTATATCCGGTCCAATTTAGATGACCATAACAAAGTGAGCAAAAAATGAATAAATTCTAAACGACCACTAGCTGTTGAGATAGGCACAAATTAATTTGTGAAAACTACAGGGTGTTAGACGACTTTTGTGTCTAACTGAAGCTAATTGACTCCATAACATTTACTGCACTTAAGGGACAATGGCGACAAGATGTAATTTGAGACAGTTAATAGTTATAAACGGGTGGGAGTTACAGGTCTCCCTCACCCTCACTGGAGTGTGGTAGTAGGACCAATTTCGTGATTGGTCTGGTGGTTTGTCCCCTTTCCGTATCCAGTTCGACGACTGGAACTCGGTTATCGGGGCCATAGTGAAGGTTGGCTATCCGACCTAGTCTTCATTCGTTGGGGGGCAGATTATCCTCCTTAATGACGATTAGGTCCCCCTGTTTGAGGTTTGATTGTGGATGCTTCCACTTAACGCGCTTCTGCAATTAGGTGAGATACTCAGTTTTCCACCGTGTGCAGAAGGTTTGATGCAGCGCCTTAAGTTTCTCCCATCGATTGACGAGTGAAGCGCGATTCTCGCTGACGTCAATCTCGGGTGGCGCTAGTAGATGGCCACCGACTAGGAAGTGTCCGGGGGTGAGTGCCTCCAGGTTGGACGGGTCATTTGAAGATGGGCTTAGGGGTAGGGAGTTGAGACAGGATTCAATCCTACACAGGAGGGTGCTAAACTCCTCGAGATTGAATTTATGATCCGATGCGACCTTTTTGAAATGAGTTTTGAAACTCTTGACTCCCGCTTCCCCCATCCCGCCCATATGAGGAGCAGCTGCTGGTATGAAATGCCATGTCAGGGTTGGGTGGGCATATTTAGAGAGGGTTTGGTTGCGCGCATCAACGAGGAATGCCTTGAACTCTGAGCGGAGAGCCCTCGAAGCACCGGCAAAGTTCGTCCCGTTGTCGGAATAGAGGTTTTTCGGGCATCCTCGTCTGGCGACAAACCGACTATACGCTGCTAGAAATGCGGCGGTGCTGAGGTCGCTAGTCGCCTGTAAGTGGATCGCCTTAGTCGCAAAGCAGACGTAACCCTTGGACATGCGGCATCCTCGTCCGCTGTAAGACTTGATGTCAATCGGTCCGGCAAAATCCACCCCGGTGTTGGTAAATGCCCGAGAAAAGGTAGTGCGTTCTGCAGGGAGAATTCCCATCAGTTGCATCGGAGAACGTTTGCGGAATAGCGTACAGGCCTTGCAGTTGTGAATGATGGATCGGATCATGTTTTTGATCCGAGGTATCCAATACTGCGTTCGTAGGAGCCGCAGCACTAGTTGGTTTCCGCCATGTATGGAAATGGTGTGGACAAACTGGACTAGGATACGGGTGAGTCGGCCGGCGTAAGGGAGGATTATCGGGTTACGCTCGTCGACGGGAAGGTCCCTGGATGCGTTGAGACGACCCCCCACATTAAGGACATTATCTTCGTCGATAAAGGGGTCTAGAGAGAGGATCTCGCTTTTGGTCGCGATGGGTTTCCTAGTTTTCAGAGAGCTTATTTCTGCGGCATAGTGGTTGGTTTGCGATATCCTTATGAGGCGGCCAGTCGTAGCCTTGATTTCGTCAGGCGAAATCTGGTGCGACTCTGCTTTAAAGGACGTTTTAGTTTTTGGATGAGTTCTATTCGAGAATCTTATAATGTATGAGATTACCCGCAACGCCCTTGATAGATCGGAAAACCGATCAAGAATATCCTCGCTATTGTTGATGTTTGTCGGTGCATGCACTTGTACTCGTTTTTCTTCGATGTTTGTGTGGTACTCCTGTTCGCCTACCCTCACTAGGGTAGGCACCTTGTCGTTGGTGTGAGGGCTTAGCCGAACTCCATAGCGCCCGACTATGAGGCGGAGCTGTTTAGGACTGACATCTACGCCGTTTCGCCTCATACGAGGACGGCGGGATGTCGGTGACCAAGAACTGCCAACCCCCTAATCCAGGGTGTTATGCGGACCGTGCCGTGGACGAATTGCAGCCAGGGGATAAATTCGGCTGTATTCGAACGGAGCCTTCCCGATACCGGGCCACCTCGGGAAGTATTAATGGCCTTACCACAGTAAGGGGCGCTGCTGTGGCGGACGGTTCTTTCCCCGTATATAATACTGGACCGCTGAGCCCACCTTGTCGGGCAGGTGGTCGTACGACCAAGATGAACGACTCATTACCTGACTGTAATAAGGACGATGTAAAGAGGAGGACTGAGTCGCAATCCAAGGATGACAAATACGAACTAAGCGATGCGTCGGACTCGGGGAGAGAGAGTAGTGCTGATTCAATGAACTCCGTGTTGGAGAACCACACAAATGAAAACGGAGTAGAGGAGTGGAGAAGGGTACGGCAGTGGTCGACCCAACAGAAGTGGAGATCAAGCGCTTGAAATGGGCCCATGAGGCGGTAGAAGTAGGTAGAAGGCAATTCAAAAGGTTTGCTGCGAGAAACCCTCGGTTCTGCAACCGGTACGAGGGGGAAGAAGCGTCGAATGGCAGAATGAAGAGGCAACGTTTGGCGGAAGGCGACAAGCCTGCTTTCAAGAGGCAGAAAGGACCCAGTCCTAGAGCCGCGAGGCAGGGCATTCGCATAGACAAGACAAGTAGGCCCAAAGCTGTAAGACAGATGGGCTCCAATAGCGAGGTAGCAACTACCTCGAAAGCTGCGAGTCAGAGGGAAGTTCCAATTAAGGAATTAGGAGATAAGCCAAAGGGAGATAACACTAAGACTCCAGATTTTCCTGAGAAGATGAGTGATGTGGCAAAGCAGTCACTGACTGTGGCGCTGGTTGATCGTAGCAGTCCTTTCGGACAAATGGCTACTGAAAGGTGGAGATCTGTGGAAAGGGAGCTTATTAACTTAATGCTTAAGATGATGCGGGAACAACCAAGTAAGCCCCTTCCAACCTTTGATTCGGTGGGATGGCATAATGGTGTGAAGATGATAGCGTGCGACAACATCGCGAGCTTGCGGTGGCTGGAGGAAGTGGTTCCAAACCTCCAAAGGCAAGGCACGAACGCGCGGTTTGAGGTGGTGGCTAAAGCGCAAATCCCCACGGTACCAAAAGTTAAGGTATGGATACCATGCGTGATGAAGTCGGAGGATACACTGCGACTTCTGCAGAATCAGAATCCGAACATACCGACACAGGATTGGAAGGTACTTAGTGTATTTCGACCTACCGAGGATGGTCAGTTCTACATCTTCCAAATAAACAAGCAGGCGGAGGATATTTTGTACACGCAGCTTGGTAAAATGTCCTTTGGCACTGGCAAAATTTACATGCGACTCAGGAAAAGAAGTCCCGAGGATAAAACCCTAACACGCTAGAGGTGGGCGAAGTCGAAAAGGACCTCAAAAGCCTAAGGTAAAAAAGACAGGTGTAGGTCCCCGACGTCACCACGAACGTGCTAGAAGAGGACGAACCCCTAAATGGTGCTGTGACTCGCACAGAGGAACACCCTGCACAACAGTCACAAGAGGCTGAAGGGGGCCTCGAATACTCTAAACCAAAAGGGCAAGTGAAGGACGACGACGTCAAGACAAAGGTGCTGGAGGGGGACAAACAGCCCAATGGTTCTGCGAGTCCTACAGATAAACCTGCAACACAGAAAAGTGGCGTCGAGCGAACTCCTCCTAACCCTTGAGGAGTGTTCGTTTGACGTGGCGCTGATCCAGGAGCCGTGGCTCTTATCGGGAGGAAAGGTTTCTGGACTTTGCGCGCGCGGATTTGGCGTTTACTACGCGCAAACGGAAGGACGGGTGCGAGCTGTAGTAATGGTAAGGAAACAGCTGCATTCATATATACTGCCTAATTACACCACTGAGGATCTCGTAGCGGTGGCCTTTGAGCAAAATAATAAGCAGAAATTTATCCTGGCGTCCTGCTACATGGCCCATTCTGCGGAGGTTCCACCGATGGAGTGCAAAAGGCTAGTACAGGAGGAAGGGCGCAAAGGGCGGTTGGTCATAGGCGCAGATGCAAATGCACACCACAATGCGTGGGGAAGAGCAGATAGGAACGAGAGAGGCGAATCTCTGTTTTGTTACATCCTGCAAACCAATTTGCAGATAGCCAACAGGGGAAATGTCCCTACATACATTGGTCCAACATCCAGCAATGTTCTGGATATTACATTGAGCTCCGAGCGTGATATATCAAGGTATGATTGGATGGTTCTTGATAGGCCATCCTTCTCATACCATGCGTATATCAGCTTCAACATCCCCCTAAAGAGGGTAGAGAAGGGAGGAACCTTTAGAAACCCTAGGTCAACGAACTGGACTAAATTCCAGGAACATGTAGAAACAAAACTGGGACAACCCAAAGAGGTTGCTAATGTAGAGGATCTGGAGGATTCGAATGAATTCCTAACAAGGACCCTTATGACTGCATATAACAAAGCTTGCCCTCTAAGAAGATTCAGAGGAAAAGCAAAGCCGCCATGGTGGAGCAATGAGCTGAGTCTTCTAAGAAGACAGGTAAGAGAAATGTTTAAGCTCGCAAATACCGCGGAAACCGAAGCGTGTCGGGACGAGTACAGGGATCTACTGAGGATCTACAAGCGTGAAATTACCAGGGCGAAGAGAAACTCATGGAAAAGTTTCTGTACGGACATAGAGTGCTCCAGCGAAACAGCACGGTTGAAAAAAGTCCTAGCAAAGGGAAACATAGTCCAGGGACTAATAAAGAAAGAGAACGGGGAATGGTCACGTAATAGTGAGGAATCCCTTGAGGTGCTTCTCGATACACATTTCCCATCGGGAGACGGTTTAGATGAGCCAGCAGACATCACTCACACTTCGATCACGGAGCTAGTAGTGCCGGGCTTGGTGACCGATACCAAGATCGAGTGGGCAGTGAAAACGTTTTCTAAGTTTAAATCGCAGGGCCCAGATGGTATATTCCCGGCCATGCTACAAGTCTCAAGTAGGGCGGTCGTGGAATGGCTTAAAATAATATTCGATGGGTGCATAAGACTGAATCATGTACCGCACTCTTGGAGAACTGCTCGTGTAGCTTTTCTACCAAAGGCGGGGAAGATCGGTCACGTGTATCCCAAAGACTATAGACCCATTAGCTTAACATCATTTCTTCTCAAAACCTTTGAGAGGCTGATAGATGTGTACATAAAGTCCAACGTGGATGAAAAGCTGCTCTCCACAACACATCATGCGTACACCAAAGGCAAGTCGGTAGACACCACATTGCATAGGGTGGTAATAAGCTTAGAGAAATCCATGGAATATAAGGAGTATGCTCTAGGAGTCTTCTTGGACATTGCCGGAGCTTTCAATAATGTTGCAAAATGGGCGATTATGGATGGTCTTAATTACATTAAAGTACATCCTGCCTTAATCAGATGGATCGGCTGCATGTTAAATTGCAGAAAGATTACATCACAATGGGGATTGTACGAGGCCACGAAATCAGTGGACAGGGGCACGCCGCAGGGAGGGGTGCTATCACCTCTGCTGTGGACACTGGTCATCAACCAACTGCTCAGGCAATTCGATGAGGGACCCGTAAAACTTACGGCTTACGCAGATGACGTCGCAATTGTCATAAGTGGAAAGTGCCTTCCAACGATTAGTTCTTTGATGGATCGGGCGCTTCGCGATATGCATACCTGGGCATCTAATGTCGGATTGAAAGTCACTGCGGAGAAGACGGATATGGTCTTGTTTACAAAGAGATACAAGGTCCCAAATTGGACCAGGGCTAAGTTAGGAGGGGTGACCTTACAGGAGAAACCTTGCACAAAATATTTAGGATTCATCATAGACAGTAAGCTGTCATGGAAGCTCAACGTGGAGGAGAGGGTCAAGAAGGCCTCAACGGCACTCTATGCATGTAAAAGAATGCTGGGGTGTACGTGGGGCCTATCGCCCGCTCTTTCTCATTGGGTTTTTACAGCGATTGTAAGCCCTATTCTATACTATGGAGTTCTTGTTTGGTGGAAAGCCACACAAAAAACAACATACCTCAAAAAATTGGAGGGGGTATGCAGACTATCGATGCTTAGCATTACGGGAGCCCTGAAACCAACCCCGACGGCTGCACTGTATGCCATTTTGCACATCCCACCTGTAGACCTGGTAGCAAAGAACAAAGCGTTAACGACCGCAACCAGGCTCGGTGTTTCGGGGCAGCTTGAGCGCCGACCATATGGCCATAGTAGTATAGCGTCATCAATCACAAGACGAACAGACTACATGATTCCCTATCTGCGCTTCGAGGGAGATCTTAAGGCCACAATAGAGGTGGACGGTTGGCGCAAGGGTGCGCAAATGGCGGACGAGGCGATATATGTGTACACCGATGGTTCCAAAGTAGTGGAAGGGGTAGGGTCTGCGGTATACTGCTCTAATCCGGAAATAAGCAGATCCTACAGGCTGCCGGATTACTGTAGCGTTTTCCAAGCGGAAATATTAGCCGTAACCAAAGCAGTAGAAACCCTGGAAGAGAATATCTTAAGCTGCAACCGTGTTAACTTTTATATTGATAGTCAAGCAGCAATTAAGGCAATAATCTCGCATAGCACAGCATCTAAATGCGTGTTAGAGTGTAAGCGGTCTATGGAGAGAATCGGGACAGGGAGAAGCATACATCTATATTGGGTCCCAGGGCATATGGGAATAGATGGGAATGAAAAAGCGGACGAACTAGCTAAAAAGGGCGCATCCCTTGAAGCTTGCTCCGTAGATGTCCTAATTAGATTGGGCGAGATTAAGCGAAGTCGAGAGGTGCACATGATCGACCAAGCGGGAAAGGCGTGGGTCCAAGCGCGGGGCTGTAAAGTGTTGAAGATTATGTGTAGGTCTTACAACCTTAGACTAACACAGTTGCTCCTATCATTAAAAAGAGAGGACTGTAGACTCATGACGGTTATTCTTACTGGACACTGCCTTCTGGCGTCACATGCCTTTAAACTAGGCTTGGTCAGTGATAGCAGATGTAGGAAGTGCGGGTTGGAGGAGGAAACGATCGAGCACGTTCTGTGCTCGTGCCCTACATTTGCCAGGCTAAGACTCCAGCTATTAGGAATGATACAGCTGTCAGATCTAGAAGCAGCAAGTGGCTTAAGTCCTAGGAAGCTTCTAGTATTTGCCAAGAGGACGGAGTTATTTCATAAAATAGGTCCTGGTTTTTGATAGGGTTTTTCAGTTTGGTCGTTAAAACAAACTTCTGGTAACACTACGGACTCAATCAGTCTATGTGAGGTCCTCATGGGCCGGCCAGTTCAACCTACTTACCTGTTCGCCTTGAGATGGCCATTTCGCTTTGCCTTCTTGCAGCCAAGAAGGTCCCTGCCACCACAAAGAGTTGTCGGCTAGGCCCGTGGCTGGAAGTCCTCTGCTGGCTAAGTCCGCTGGATTTGATGCGAACTCGACATGATGCCAAGCTTTAGTTCCTACCTTATCCACGATTTTTGTCACCCTGTGAGCTACAAATGTTGCCCAGGAACAAGGGGGTTTTCGAATCCATGCTAGAACGACGGTCGAATCTGTCCATAGGTAAATGTTAAAGGTGCCTAAGTTCAGGTTCTCCATCACAGTTTCCAAAGTCTTAGCCAGCAAGACGGCACCGCATAACTCGAATCGTGGTAATGAAATTGTTTTTACTGGTGCCACCCTCGTTTTTGCCATGAGTAGACTAACGTGGATCCTATCGTTGATCTTAGCTCGCACATAAACCGTAGCCGCGTAGACTTTTTTCCGACGCGTCACAGAAGCCGTGAATTTCTATATCGTTGGTTGGGGTGAAGTGCACCCACCGAGGTATACGAATCCGGTTAATGGCGGGGTACTCCTGCATAAAGGTTTGCCACCGATCTAGGGTAATTGGGGATACCGGTTCATCCCAATCCGTCCCCTTCAGCCAAATGTTCTGCATTAATATCTTGGCTACGATGATAACTGGGGCGAGCCAGCCTAAAAGGTCGAAGAGTTTGGGGATGGCCGATAGGATCGCCCTCTTTGTTAAGATGTCCTGGTTTTCGATTGGTTTCGCTGTGAAATAAAATTAGTCGGAATGCGCGTTCCAACGGATGCCTAGGGTTTTTAAAAAGCTCGCATCCTCGAACTCCAGAGTCTTCCGTAAGCCTGTGAGGTTTGGGTATTCCCTGTAGTATCCTACTGCAATTAGAGGTCCATTTTCGCAGAGGGAATTCTGCTGACTGTAATGCAGCTGTGATTTCATCGCGAGCAATGATTGCTGCGTCGATGATATGCCCCCCTGCAAGGACGTACATACTGTTTCGCAAGATGTGCGCTGCGATTGGCAGCGATGCCCCGACGTCATCTGCAAGTTGATGTAGGGTCCTTATCGCTATATAGGGGGCACAGTTGACCCCAAAGTTTGCCGTGTTGAGTTCGTAAATACTGATAGGGTCACCTTCTTTGAGACGAAAAACTATTCTTTGGTATTGGGTTTGGTTTTCCTTTATCCAGATCTGCCTGTACATTTTCTCAATGTCGGTGTTGAAGACGTACTTGTAGAATCTCCCTCGGAGAAGTAGTATTGTTAAGTCGGATTGAAGTACTGGGCCGGTGTGTAGAACATCGTTCAGGCTCGTGCCGTTGGATGTCGGGCACGACGCGTTGAACACGACCCTCACTTTAGTCGTTGTGCTTTCCTCTTTGATAACCGCATGATGCGGCAAGAAGTAGCAATCAGATGATTGTGGTGGTACTGCGGTGTGTACCTTGGACATGTGCCCTAACGTGAGGTATTCTGTCAGTACCCTGTTGTATTCCATCTTTAGGGCCGGTATCTTGGCTGGGTGTGTCTCGTTCCGATAGACCTGAGAGCAGACGCTCTTAAGAGATGGGCCCAAACCTAGGGTTTTTGGAAAGTCTTGTTTGAATGGAAGGGCGACGGTATATCTTCCATCTGAATTCCTTTCCGTCGTGTTTTTATATAGTGCCTCGCAATAGGCATTATCTTCAGTCAGGGCTTTTTTTGTTGGTATATTTTCAATTTCCCAGAAAGCGGTTAGTTGCTTGTCTAAGCTTATTTCATTGAAAAAGGATACCCGTGTATTGGTTGGGTGAGCTGCATCTGCACGACCGGTTAAAATCCAACCGAAGACGGTTTCTTGGGCGAGAAGCGTATTTAGAACGTTCTTCCGTATACCGTTCAATATTATCTGGGGATAAAGTCGCCTCCAAATATCGACTGGTTCATTATTGAAGAACCTCTTATCCGCCAGAATCAGATCAGAGAACGCTTGCCGAGTAGTTGCGCTAACTTGAAAAATCGGAAGGCCCCTGTTAATTGAGGCAGGAATAGGGCCACTATATTGATGCTTACTAAGGGGTCTGTAAGCGAACCTAAGTTAATCGAACATGATTCCTTTACATGTGCAGATGGTGTATTATTTATTCCTTACACTTGCACATGCAAACGTTTGGACTGAAGGTTTATTCGCTTCTTTAGTCTTTCTGTTATGAAAGAGCATTCGGACCCAGAGTCTATCAGCGCTCTGGCGGAAAATTTCACTCCGTTGTAGTTTATATTAACCCGCGCTGTTCCTAATAACACCCCTTTTGTTGTGTTAGCATGACACGAAGTGACGTTGGTAGCATTATCTTGCCTTTTTTCAGCTTCCAGTCTTACTCTAGCCTGTTGAGATGTTGAAGGTGTGTTGTCGGTGGCGTTTTGAGTCCACCTTTGAGGATTTGTCTATGGTTGTGCCGTCGGGAGATGGAGCAAGGTGTTGTGCATTGCGTGGCACGTGCTGCAGTTGAATGGGCTGGTGCATCGTGTCACGGTGTGTCCACCCGACAGACAATTCAGACAATAACTATTGCTTTTTACAAACTCTATTTTCCCTGACGTAGACAACCTACGAAATTTTTGGCAATTTCGTAATTTGTGCTCCGTACTGTTGCACACCTTAAATGCCGATTTTGGTACGCTAGCTTGGTAAAACCCAAGTTTTGTAGAATTTTCCCTATAGTTCGAATTTTGAGTTTTGGGTGCTTTTGTAGTTTTGGTACCCCTAAGATCAGAAACTGTTTATAATGTTTGGAAGCGATTGGACAGGAATTTGTCCATATCCTCCCCTTTTTGGTATATCTGTTTTTCGTTCTACGGTCTGTTCCCAAAGAGCCAATATAGATTCAGGGAGTTTTGTGGAGCATAAGTAGGTTATAATTGCATGCCAATTTGTGATGTCAATATTATGACATCGTAGCGCAGAAATGCAATTGTTTACCTCCCGTTGCAATTTTCTGATTGAGGTTCCACACTCCTGTTCGACTAACGTCAGATTAAATAAGAGTTTAAGTTGGGTGTTTACTAGGATACGTTTATTTTCCTATCTGTCGCTTAAGTTTTTCCAGGCGGTTGCAAAACCCTCGTTTATTAACGAGCACCTGCCCACTATTTCTTTTGCCTCCCCTTGAGTTTTTTGTTTCAGATAATATAATTTCTCGACATTTTTCAGATCGGTATTGTGGATGTAAATGGCAGTGAACATATCTCTAAAGGCTGGCCAAGAAAGGTAGTCGCCTTTAAATACATCGGTGTCACAAGGCGGCAGCCGCATTTTATGTCCACGGTGCGAAGAATCTTCATCATTTACTTCATCTTTTGTTGGCTGTGGTGTGATAGCTTCGGCTTCAGCCGCCACAGCAGACATGCATTGCAGGTAGCATGCGAAGCAGCTTTTATTCTTCCTTCTTAGCGAGCTGAGTTCCTCTTTGGACAGCTCAGGATTGCTGAGAGAACTTTCATATGTAGACTTGGTCTTCTTCCATAGTGCCCTTAGCTCCTCTTGCAGTGGTGCAAGGGTTTGCTTGTTCCGGGATTCGGCCGGGGCGGAGTTGAAATATTGTTCAAACTCGACTATGGAATCAGCCAATCTAATATAAGTCTCCATTGATTTTATTAATTTGAATATCTTGTTTCTTTAAAGGGTTCGAGATTGGAGTTACAAGTGTGTTTTGTTTTTTTGAACGTAGTCCAGCTATCAATCCTGCTGTGATTGTGCTGTATAAGTAGAATCTTTAAAAACACACGGATTGAAATTCTGATCTGATTGAATATGTTAACACAGATATCAATCTTATGTGAATTTAGTGATAAGCAAAAATTTGAATCAGATGTAAATCTTGACGTGAATGTAATGTGTAGCCAGTGATATGAACCACTTATAGAGATCCCACGAGGATTATGTAAGCCACAGATAGAAATCCTGACGAGGATTTAAAGTGTATACAGTGATATAGAAATAAACATAGATAGAAATCCTGACGAGGATTGAGTGTGTATAAAGTGATATAAAATACAGATTGAAATCCTGAGAGGATTTATTATGTATGTAGTGATATGCAGCACAGATAGAAATCCTGAAAGGTTGTAGTGTGTACAAAGTGATATTAAACACAGATAGAAATCCTGACGAAGATTTAATGTGTCTACAGTGATGTGCAATGCAGAGAAGAGAAATCGTGTGCAAATATTTAATGTGTCTAAAAGGTGTGTTGGACACAGATAGAAATATTTTCTGAAAACTTAGCATGTCTAAAAAGAGTTTAAAAAAACGCAGATGTAATCCCGATGTGGATATAGTGTGTAAACCTCGAGATTTGAAACACAAATCGAAATCCTTAATGTGTATACCTAGTGATGTGAAACACAGATAGAAATCCAGACGAGGATTTAATGTGTATACAAAGTGAAAGTGAACGATGAGTATTCCCGAGTAGCCAACCAGGGATCTTTCTCAATATAAAAAAATAAATTTGTTTATCCAACTTAAAGTGGAAAATTACGATTTTAATTATTTATTATAAGCAGCGTTGAAAAAATACAAGCAATATAGATCAATTGTGTTTGTGAGTAATTATGATTTGCAACCAATATAAATAAGCCACCCAACGCAGTGCTAATTTTTCGGTTTTTTGGTTTGCTCGTAAACTGATTAATAAAGTGAATTCTGTGACAGATAAGTTAAGGCTATCAATCAAGTGAAAATATGGTTCCTGTAGCAAGTTTTTGTCAACGTATGTGACGACGAGGGGTACAACACAGTGCAGTTATGAGTGTGTGATAAAAAAAAAACTAAAAAAAATTCACTGACTGTCTTGCCTTTAGCTGTGTCGGGTAACCCTTACCACTGGTGGGGGGAATTACCCGATAGTCAAAAGGCGATTGGTGTGGCTAAAAAAAAACCCAATTTAGCAATTTCATTTGCTTTGCCTTGTATCAATCACAGAGTGCATTTTTTTACGTGAATCACGTAAATAGAAAAAAAAGTTTGTGCAACCAAGCAACCACGTACCTTAAGTTCTTTAAGTGAGTCGTTGATCGGCGCTGTGTTGATGTGATGATTTGTCTGATGGGGTGTTGTATGTGAACTTGAAGAGTGTACTGCGATGTTGAAAATGTATGATATGATGTTGACTGTAATGGACTGTATGATGTTGTGATGTTGATAGACTGTATGTGATGTTATGACCTGTGATGATTAATGGATTGTATGTGATGCTGATGAGTGGGCTGTTTGATGTTGTGATGTCGCTGTATGCTACTGTATGACTGTAAGATGTGATGCTATATTGTGATGATTTAATGGACTGTGTGTGTGTGTGAATGTTTTGTGAGATGGCGAGTTTGTATTTGTATTAGTTTGTTTCTCGGTGGTTTTCGATGATTTTAATATTTGTAATAACCTCCTTCAAACTTTTATGATTTCTCCAAAATGTGAATATTTCCATTAAGAAATTTTTTATTTTTAAAAAGGTGCTGATTTGGTTCTCTCGGCGCGAAGGACCAATGTTTTGCGGGGCAGTGTGGACCCGGGCAAGTCGGGCGTGTGTGTCGCAAATAAAAAGAAAAGAAAAAACCGAGTTAGTGTCACACAATAACAATTTTTAATCACTATATTAAAGGGGAACAACTCTTCGCTTTATTTATTGAAAGGGTTAATTACTTGAAATACAAAGGGCACTTGGCACATTTAAATTCCGGCAAGTGATTAATTGCAAATCTAAATTAAGTGACAATTGCAAGTGTTAAATTGTAAAAATATATATGTATAAACTAACAAAGTAGAGAATTAATTACATGCACACTTCACTATGCACTTGGCAATTCGAATATAGTTATTTGCAATATTAATTCACGAAAAAAGGTTAGAATAAATGCACAGATAATAAAATTAGTTACTTGCAATATTGATTCGAAATGCAAATTATTAAAATAGTGAAAATGGTTGGCTTAGATTACTCACCTGTGAGATAGCTGCTGGCGCTCGAACGTTCTAAAACAGAAGAAGGAGCCAAGACCGCGAAAAAGTCCGCGGCACCTGTTGATAGCTAACTTTCGTTGAGTTTTTCCCCTTCAAAGTTAGCTCTCGGCTGGTGTTAGCCATTACCGGTATTAATAATAAAATAACTAATGTGCGTTAGGGTGGTCCGAATATATTTAGGCTGGTGGCCTAAACAGTATATGAAAGGGAAGTCCACAGAGACGGCCTTGCATGCAGTGAGCATACTAGCATTTTGGCGTCACATGCTTATAAGTTAGGCCTCGCCAGTGACAACAGGGGTAGGAAGTGGGAGCTGCAGGAAGAAACGGTTGAGCACGTTCTGTGTTTGGGTCCTGCGATCGCCGGGTCAAGGCTCCAACTATTACGGGCAACAGAAATGCAAGATTTTGAACGGAAGAGAACGGAGTTATTCTATAACATAAGTCCTGGTACCTGATTGGGGTTCTTAGGTTTGATCGTCGAACAAATTCTGGTAACACTATGGATACAGTCAGTCTATGCGAGCTCTTTATTGACCAACTTGTTCAACCTAACCTAACTATTGACAGACTTGGGCATTATTCCAATGAATTTTCAAATAGATAATTATTGGAAAGAAAATGTATGTTAAGAAAATTTTTCGAATAAATTATCAATGAATACATTTTTTATTGATTATTTATTTTTGAATAATTTTGCGATTGAAAATATTTTAAAAAACTCATAGTTTGCTTATTTAAATATGAAGCAAAAAAAATATGTTTTATGTTAAGTATTCTTGTTTACATATTATTCGAATAACGGACAAAAACATTTATTCGGCACTTTTATAAAATTTCTTTAGATAAAAAAAAAACTATCTGTATTCATATATGACTGACAAAAAATAATTTATCTTTTATTCGTTGATCGAATAAATTTTGCCCAACTCTGACTATTATTTACTACTATTCTGTAGGAATTCACAATGTTTATCGTACAACATTTTTGTGAAAAAACATAATTCAGCAGCCTATGTATGTATGTATATAATATGTGCTAAGCTTTTGTCAAACAAATTACTTAATTTTATTCAAAAATTTCAAACAATTTTCGTAACAAAATGCAACAAAACAACGAAGAAATGAAAAGATAAGTGGATGCATAAATTTAATGCTTTTTACTGAAAGCTCTTCTTACAGATGTATTTGATACAACATACAACTCATTGTAGTGTTCACAAGGGCCATATATAAAAAAATACTGCATTAGACAATAAAAGACCTTGTGAATTGCCCAACTGTACTCTTCTAAGTTATATTAACTTCCACCTAGTACATATCTATTTAAATGTTGATTCAAAGTCAAATCAACGAGCAAAAACTGAAAAATAAACACAAAACGCTTGGCAAATATACAGAACCAGCAAGGTCAACATACATAGTGATAAGCCTTATCGATGTGCTGCGCATTGATACATGTTGCTCAGGAATAAGTAACTGACTCTTGATATGCCAACTGGCACTATTTTGACACGCGATGCCACATATGTAACTTTAGGCTATGCCGAGGTAGATATTTCTGGGCGATGCGTGACTGAAAAACAAAAATACACTTTCTCTGTTAAGTGTATCTACAATATGTATGTATGTATAACCAAATTGTATTTCATTCTCCACATATTCAATTTATTTAAGTATACATCGACAAAGCTTTCATCATAATTAATCTTGTGCCCTCCGCTAATCTGAAACACACGAAATATTTCTCCCAAGTTCAACAAGACCCACCAAAAAGTGTTGACCTTATATAAGGCCTATTTCATATAATTCAAAGACGTAGACTGAGCCGTACTTGGGTGTTGCGGCTTTCCCCGCTCATTATACGCTTGAGGTTGCGCACCGTCGTAAAGTCAACGGTGAGCCGTCATATCAACGCGAGTGAACGCAGTGAAACAATTACGAACGAATGGTACTACGCCGACGCAGCCAACCACGCCAGCAACAGAGCCATCAACGCCCATCAAACGGTTAGCCCGGCGATGTGGTAAATAATCGGATCTACGAGCGGATGGTGATAGCCGGTAAATAGGTTTTAGCCAATGTGGGACATCACCACCCGACGTAGATGCAGAGTGTTGCGATTTGCTCCGCTCATTATACGCTTGAGGCTGAGCTCCGCTCACCCACCGCAGCCGACCGCAAGGCGACCCGTTATAGCAACAGAGCCCTCACAGCCCAGTAAACGATTTAGCCTGATGCTGTGGTAAATAATGGGATATGAGCGGATGGTGATAGCCGGTAAATAGGTTTTAACCAGTGCGGGACATCACCATCCGACGTAGACGCAGACTTGAGTGTTGCGGTTTTCTCCGCTCATTATACACTTGTGGCAGGGCTCCGCCGACCCACCACAACCGACCGCGAGGCGACCCGTAATAGCAACAGAGCCATCACCGCCCATCAAGCGATCCAGCCCACCGCCGTGGTAAATAATCGGATCTACGAGCGGATGGTGATAGCCGGTAAATAGGTTTTACCCAATCCGGGACATCACCACCCGACGTATACACAGACTGAGCTGTATATGAGTGTTACGGTTTTCTCCGCTCATTATACGCTCAAGGCTGCGCTTCGGCAACCCGAAGCAGCGGCGGATCTCACCCCGACAGAGCACCAAACAGCAACAGATCGTCGAGAACGGCAGCACCTCGTCACAATAGAGCGTCCTCACCACAAGAGTACTAACCACGACAGCCAACACAACGGCAGCATCGCATTACAACGAAGCGTTCTCAGCGACAGAATACTAACCACGACAGCCAGCGCCACGATAATGCCAACGGCAACAGAGCATCCTAAGTGACAGAATACCTACCACGACAGCCAGCGCAGCGACAGAGCGAACGCCGGACGCCAGCGTAAGCACGCCACCAACGCATCCCGTAACCACGTGCTACATTTTCTGATTTTTATTCATTATTCTAGTTCTTTTCCTATTTCGATAAATTCTTGCTGAGAAGATTCTCAGAGCAAGCAGTTAGCCTTGGTTATGGAAGGCCAATCACGGCGTTGACCTGCGTATATTACACAATACTATTGCATAAGATAAAAAAAAAAAACATATTTTTAGAATAGTGCCAATAACCCTAGGTATACAGTTACTCGTAGCAACAATAAAACATTAGAGACCAAAAAAAAAAAAACGTAGTCATAGCGATGGCGACAGGTAAAAATTAGCGGGTGGCCGGCTTAAATAAATAAGTGCTAAATGTGAAGGCAAATACTTTAGTGGATACAGAAATATCAAAGAAGTATTATTATGGAAAATATTTGAGACATAAAAAGTAGGCGTGGTTATCAAACGATTACGCTTATTTTCGTTGGGAGCCATTCTTATGGCAAGAAGAAGTAGTGCCCAGGAAATCATTACAATACTGAAATCTGAATATAAGTTATTGCAAAAAAAACATGAAAAAAATCGACGGACGGAACCCCAGGTAGCCGCAAATCAATTCGAAATTCCGACCCCGAAGCTGTCCACGAAATCATCCCCAAGTGACCCCGGGAGGATCCCGAGGGACTCACCAAAATCATACCAAAATGACCCTGAGGGGATCTCGAGGGAGTCCCCAAGTAACCCCCTAATCCCTAAATGACCCCCAAATGATACCGAGGGAGTGCCCAAAACCATCCCGGAATGCCCCAAATGACCCCAAGGGAGTCCCCAGAACCATCCCTAAATGACCCCGAGGGAATCTTGTAATCATCCCAAAATGACCCCGAGGGGATCTCGAGGGAGTTCCTAAGTCACCCTTCAATCCCGAAATGATCCTCAAATGATCCCGATGGAGTCCCCAAAACCATCTCGGAAGGACCCCGAGATAGTCCCCAAAACCTATCCCGGAACAACCCCAAATGACCCCGATGGAGTCCCCAAAACCATCCCGGAATGACCCAGAGGGATTCCCCAAAAACAGTAACCGTTTAAACGGTTAAGGCCAAGTAGGAAAATCACCATGTAGGAAAATGAACCTAGGGTAACCCTATAATGTGTTTGTATGACATGGGTACCAAATGAAAGGTATTAAAGAATATTTTAAAAGGGAGTGAGCCTAAGTTCTATATGTGGACGCCTTTTCGATATATCGCCATAAAGGTGGACCAGGGGTGACTCTAGGATGTGTTTGTACAATATGGGTATCAAATTAAAGGTATTAATGAGGATTTTAAAAGGGAGTGGCCCTTAGTTTATATGTGAAGGGGTTTCGAGGTATCGACCAAAATGTGGACCAGGGTGACCCAGAATATCATTTGTTGGGTACCGCTGATTTATTTATATATGTAATACCACGAACAGTGATCCTGCCATGATTCCAAAGGCTTAGAACTTTTTCATTTTCTTCTACTTAATATGGAACGTGCCACACCCATTTTACAAAGTTTTCTAAAGTTATATTTTGTTTCAAAAAACCAATCCAATCACCATGTTTCATCCTTTTTTCGTTTTTGGTATAGAATTATGGATTTTTTGTAATTTTTCGAAATTTTCGATATTGCAAAAGTGGGCGTGGTTAAGTCGGATTTCGCCCCTTTTTAATACTAAGATAAAGTGAGTTCAGATAAGTACGTGAACTAAGTTTGGTAAGGATATATCGATGTTTGCTCAAGTTATCGTGTCAACGGCCGAGCGGAAAGACAGAAGGTCGACTGTGTATAAAAACTGAGCGTGGCTTTAACCGATTTCGCCCATTTTCGCAGAAAACAGTAATCGTCATAAAAGCTATGCCCTTACCAAATTTCACAAGGATTGCTAAATTGTTGTTTTACTTATGGCATTAAAAGTATTCCAGACAAATTAAATGAAAAAGGGCGGAGCCACTCGAATTTTGAAATTTTCTTTTATTTTTGTATTTTGTTGCACCATATCATTAGTGGGGTTGAATGTTGACATAATTTACTTATATACCATATATGTAATACTCCGATATTGCTAATAGAAAATGCTCGCAATGTGTTTTGAATTCGAAATCAAAACAAGACAGCCTATAAAATTTTTGGGATTGTAGCAGCATAAGTGTGACAAGAAAATTTTAAATTTAGGTACATGCGGTTATTGAATACAAAAACAAAAACGTTTAGAAAGCAATATATCGGCACTCTGATGTTGGGGAATGTACCTAGCCTTTTGTAGCAATATAGGAGTATTACATATATGTTATATACTACTGTAAAGATATTCAATTTTTTTTTTTAAATTAGACTAAAAAATTTTTTTTTATGACGAACACGCCGTCATCCGATTATGCAAATTTGTATTTAGAACACATATACATAGTAACAGGAGCAACGTTCGTGCCAAAATTTCATCATAATATCTTTAACGACTGCCAAATTACAGCTTGGAAAACTTTTAAATTACCTTCTTTTAAAAGTAGGCGGTTCAACGCCCATTGCCCAAAATTTTGCTTTTTTTCTATTCTGCGTCATAAGGTCAACCCACCTACCAAGTTTCATCGCTTTATCCGTCTTTGGTAATGAATTATCGCACTTTTCGGTTTTTCGAAATTTTCTATATCGAAAAAGCGGGCGTGGTTAGTCCGATTTCGTTCATTTTAAATAACGATCTGGGATCGGAACTTACATACCAAATTCCATTAAGATACCTCAAAATTTACTCAAGTTATCGTGTTTACTGACGGATGGACTGACGGAAGGACATGGACGAGCGAATGAAATGAACATACGAATGTGCAGATAAACAAAAATAACAAAATAACAGCGTGGCGGCAGGGTGACATACATACAACAAACACACGCATTTCATGTATTTTGTTTTTGTAATTCTCTGGTTGAGTGTCAAAAACATACTGCGCTAGAAGTAGAAATGTCATAGCAGCGAAAAAAAGTAACAATTAGCTGATAAACCTCCACCATCTGTATGGTTTTGGCATAATGAAACTGTTTAGCTAGTTGAAGCGTTTTCTTCAAGCTCGCTTGAAAAAAAATACACCTTTTGTTCATTCCATATATTCCACGGCGTGATCTTCGGCATAATAGATTATTTATCGAAATAACTCATAATACGAATTATGCTATGAATGAACCTATAACTAGGGCTATACATCTAGCAAATCGATTCAGTAGTGTTATTCATTTTAATAACAGCTTATACTATGTTCAAACAGAGAAATAAATTGAGGCAATTTTGATTTAAATTGAGTGGTGTTCATACCACTCAATTTACCTTACACAATAGTATTTTGATAGCTGGTTGGCTGAACTCTACAACAACAACATACCTTTGTTCATATTGTCAAAATGTGCGTGTTAGTATTAGGCGAATAGAATGGAATGAAAACATAAAACTTAGAAATTTTTGTTTGTTGTAAGAAAATGTGTTCAATGTTTTTTGGTTTCATTGTGAGTTTGCCATGTTCTTTTGACAATCCCGACTCAAATGAAATGAAAAATATAAAATCAGCTGATGAGATGAGCCAAACATATAGTTGAGCCATACGTAACTAACGTTTAAATCTACTTACTAAACATATTTTACAAGGTTGCATTTGCGGTTTGAAACAATTTATTACCCAATTTTTTTTAAACTGGCAATTTATTATTACAATTTATTGTATGATAAATTACGTAATAAATTGCCAAAATGGTATAAATTGCCAATTTGTTGTGTATTTGTACATAGTATTATATAAGTTTAAGCTTGAATACTTTTCTATTTTAAACTAGTCTATAAGAAAGCATGTACTTATCGACATGTAAGAATTTTAAGTAGATTATAATCAGCGCAAAGCATTTATCATACACCGAAGGCATGTCTCAATTGGGTAAATCCAATTTCAAGGGGTTGTGTTCGCAACCCTCTCAAGGGGTTGCCAGCACGATATATAGCTTCTCCAACCCAATTGTCAACTCACCTAACCGTGGCGAATCCTGTTTCATTGACAGCAGAGGTTCTGGCGACGCCGAGTTCGTCATAGAACTAGGGGATGGGGAAGGCGGGATGGCCTAGAAGGTCATATAAATCGGTCTCAAGATGGTCGAGCTAGTAGTACCTTAATAGTGCTTTGTTACCGGAACGTACCGGATCTATATCCGGCAAACGGCCATCAACATCGGTAACACTCCCGAAAGCCTTCGGGGAGTGTCTTTATCGTTAATACAACAACAACAACGAAGCATGTACTTTTAGACTGAATCAATTAAATAAATAAATAAAAAGCGCGCACAAAAAATGAATAGTAATTCAGATTGATATTATTGACAGGTTGACTGAGCACATTTTTTTAAACAGCTAACGACTTAGCACATTTACACATCATTGCCCACAGCACGTAAAAATGAAAAATTTAAATATTTTTTTTTTTTTGTGATCGATGTATTTTGAATTCAGTTTTAAAACTTCATTAAAATACAATTTTTCAAAAAAAGTGACTTAGCACATTTTCACATTAAGCTAACGATATGTAAGTACATAAACTTTTTGGTCGCATCAAAGTGAAAAAAGGGGCTAGCCGTTCATTGTTATCTTATGGCGGTGTTAGAGCAACAAAGCAAAGCAACGCAATCGAAATATATTATTTCATATTTTTTCACTTATCTACCACAAAGTATTTCTAAAAAACTTTGCCTTTTTTATACATTTTAATACGTTTTTATCACCCTACTTGCTGATTTATTTGAAAATAATGAAACCGAACGAATTTCTTGGTGTTTTTTTTGCGTATTTTAGAGGCAACTCTATAGCCATCTGATGTTCAAGACCCATTTGGAAACGAATGAACTTTTGTTTACAATCGAATGAACCATTGTTTACAATCGAATGAACTTCAAGACCCATTCCTGGAAGCGAATTGAGAGAGAATGAATGTTTCGTATCAGGTCATCAGTGGCATTTGGCGCAGTAACATCGACCGTGTTCGTCGTTCGCTATGTTGACGAATGTTATTAGCAAGCAACAAGCAAAGATCGTTTCTTAGTTTTTTCAATGCGCACAAGCGAAAAAAAATTAAGATTCATCAACCCTTTTGCGCAAATACAATGCATTTAATTATATAACCCTTTTTCTTGCCATTGTGCGCATTAAAAATATAATAAAAAATGATCTTGTCTTGTTGCTTGCTAATAAGCGAATGAACTACGCAAACCGATGCATCAAGTCATGTGCGCGATTATCGGGCTCTCACTAAAGGCCGTGACACAATGACATTTTTCATAAAGATGCGCTTAACACAAGCTTACGCATTCCAATAACATCGCCACAATCAATCAAAATATTGCGTTTGTAAATATGAAAGAACTTCAGACTTGGCAATTGATGTTTATTTCGCCTTGCCCATTCACATAAAAAATATCGCAAAGCACTGGTATAAACATTACCCCTATAAAAATAAAAAAAAAATATTTGCTAACATATTTTGTGTCGTATTCGATTGTTATATTGCAGTTTTTACTTGCCAAAAATGTTAGAAAATTTACCAACCAGTGGGAAAAATAATTTCACTTGCTAAGTGTGTCAACACCCTTAGCCAAAACAAATGTCACATTCTTCTTCTTATGCTTTGCTTCTAACAAAATTTGGGAGACGGCTACTTTTCAATATCACATGGCGCCAGTGTCGCTCATTCTACCGTTCGCCATAAAAATGCGTGCAATCTACTCATAATGCATAAGCTTGTGTTAAACTCATCTATATGAAAAAGTGCTTATGTGTCGGGGCTTTAATACATCTGCATTTTGATTTTGCCGATGCCTGCATGGCGGAACTATACAAGGTGGCAGCATGGTGACATACCTACAAACATAAAAAAATTCCATGTACTTTGTTTTTGTAAATTCGATGGACAAATGTCAAAATCGTACTGCGCCGGAAGTTCATGTATCAAATCAAATAAAACAAGTTTATAATCAGCTGTCCCATGCTGCCACCTTGTATCGTTCCCCCATGGATGCGTGTTTTAGTTTTAGTCACACAGCCACAGTTTTGATTTCGGGGACCCCTGGTTTAGAGCAGGGATAACCATTTAGTTGAATAATTAATAGCGCCACTTCACACGTATTTGTTATGCTCTTTCGTCTTTAGTTGTCGCTCAACAAGCAGAGTAGCAACACCGATTTTTGGTGTCGCTTGTTTGCGTACGACTATGCTATTTATGCGCGAAGTTTCGTAATCTTGACAAACGAAATTAATAATAATGCAATATACCTATGTATATTTTATACATATGTACATGTCATATATGTATATAAAATAAAAAATAAATACAAAAGGTATGTATATATATATGTATTTTATACAGATATGTATCATAAAATAGTAGGTATATATGTATATGTATATTATACATATAACATAAAATAGTAGGTATATACATATGTATATGTATTTTATACATATATCATAAAATAGTAGGTATATATGTATATGTATTTTATATTTATAACATAAAATAGTAGGTATATATGTATAGGTATTTTATACATATAACATAAAATAGTAGGTATATATTAATATGTATTTTATACATATATGTAGGAAGGGATTTAGGTTAAGAATTAGGTTACGGTATAGCTAGCAATTAGATGTGCAGCTGGCAACCCATAGAGTAGTCCACCCAAGGGTTAAGCGACAGCCTGCCGAAAATACGACGAAGCGTATAGCTGGAGTCATTGGTGCCGTATGTCGTATCGCTGTATCCGTATCCCTAACGTAGTCAGCTGTTTATCGTTACGACGGTAAACCAAAACCCAATTGGTTGGCTACGATATGGTTACGACCTTAGCGGCACCAATAATCGATTGCATTGATTCTCATAAGGTTGGTCGAATCAGCTGTTAAAAGGTTACCGATACGGTTACCGATAAAGCACCAATGTCTCCAGCTTATGATACAAAATCGAAGCGCGGCCATTGTTTGAACAGTTGAGTTCAGTTTAATACGAGGAATGGAAATTCGCAGTCTTTAATATGTGATCGCTCACAAATTAAAACCCTATAATTTAATCTAAGTGCGAATATAACTAAAAATACTATTAACATTAATTAAAACTTATAAATAACCAGCAAAATCAACCGGGAGTGTTTTATTTACCACAAATGTGGGCTCGTCCGGGATCGACGTGTCAGCGTTAAATGAAAACGCATAGAAAATGTTTAAGGTAAGCGGAATTGAACGCTTAAAAGTTGGAAACCGAATGCTAGTGCGAAAACCAAATAAGCACACGAAAAAACAAGCATCAAAAAGTGCAAACTAATAAAAAATTGCGAGAAGTGAACAAGAAAATACCCTAGAATCGAGTGTGTAAGATGTACTTGCAAAAGGTACGCGCATTCAGCGTCAAATTTTAAATTTTGGTACTCCAAAGAACCGCGCATCAGCGGCGAGAAAAGCAACAGCTTCGCGTGTTAAAATTAGCATTCGTGAAAATGGAGCAGAAAAGGCAGTAAACGAAATGAACCGTGAACTGTTACCAACAGAAGATAGTCGAGTGCAAGTGCGCAAGCATTAGTAAGAACAGCAACAGCTACGTGACTCGAAATTAGGGTTCGCGAAAACGAACAGAAAAGAATTGTACGAAGAAGTGATGTGTTCCCAAAAGAAAAGAGCTAAGTGCAAGTGTCTTCAAAACCAAATACATGAAGCGGAAAAACTGTGCAACTGAAACAGTCGAAGTGCGCGAACTATTGTTAGAGTGCTAAGTCACGACGCATTATCCGAAAAGAGACAAAGATAAGTCCAACATCAAAGTGGCGTAAGCAAGCGTGTGCAAAAACACATATGCATACATATTTCGCTACAAACTAAGCGAAAGAAAGCAAAAACTATAACGTGTACATAGATACACATATTTCGCTTGGTAAAATTAAGCGAAACGAAATTGCTATATTGTGGGTTGTAAGCGTACAACATAAAACAAAACAAAAATGCAAACAAAAGAATAACAAGTAAGGAAAACTATCGTGACAGGAGAGGCAAAAGCAATACGAGCAGCAGGTAGCAGGCAGCAGAGAAGCAGCGGTATAGTAGCTTTGTGTAGTTAATCATAATATGTAATTCTTTCTTTTTTTGCTATTGGAAATATTAATATTGTAATCAGAATATATAATACACTTCATATATTTGTATTTATCGGATTGCGAAATTGGAAGTAACGTTCCACGTGGTGAGAGAACGCGGCATGCCGTATGCCGCTATAATAGGTAGTGATGTGCTCAAAGACGTAGAGTTAGTCTATAGAAAAGGGGAAGTAGAGTTCCGAAAACCGAGTTTGCAAGGCATGGTTGACAGTAGTGGTGAAAAAGGGAACCAAGGAGTTATTCGGCCTGGTTCTCCAAGTGGCGTATCTGGAGTGGTTGAACCAGATCGCAGAGATGTGAAGACACCAGCGATGCCAGTGGGCGACATCGCAGAGACGGTCCGAATAGACAATAAAAGCGGTGACACTATAACAGATGGTGCCATGGCAAGTGCATCAAATAGCAATGAGCTAAGGCTGACGAGGTTAACTCAGAGTGAGGTTTCAAAGGAGGGGAGTAGCAAAGATGGCGAAATGGATCTCTTTAGCGAGTTCAAAGTTTTGTGTTTGGCTGAAAGAGATGATCCAATGAAAGAAGCATGTGATATAGACGTATCGCACCTAGAGGGAAAAACTGTTGAAGAGGTAAGGAAACTGGTTACTGCCTACGTACCCGGAAAACAAACCATTGTACCAGTGCAAATGAAGCTTATCCTTACAGATGATAGTCCCTTGTATCAGCGGCCACGTCTAGTGTCCTATGAGTATCAGCGTTATATAGACAAGCATGTAGAATATATAGTTAAATAAGGAATTATACAATGTAGTACTTCGGAATATGCGTCGCCGGTGGTGTTGACAAAGAAAAAAGATGGGACGAAAAGATTTTGTTGTGATCTTCGTAAGGTAAATGAGAAAATTGTTAGGGATAATTTTCCGATGGCGTTAATCGACGAGGTGTTAGACAAGTTGCAGGGTGCAAAAGTCTTCACTACACTCGAATTAAGAAATGGATTTTATCACGTACCAATAGAGCCAAATTCGCGAAAGTATACCGCATTTGTTACACATAGCGGACAGTTTGAATTTTGTTTCGTTCCATTCGGGATAACCAACTCCGGCTGTATTCTGCAGATATATCCGCGCAGTATTCCAGGACTTGTTGCAAGATGGCACGATTATCGCATATATGGACGACATTGTAATTCCCGCCATGGATGAGCAAGAGTCGTTAGGAAAATTACAAAAGATGCTGGACAGGGCTGAAGAATACGGATTGAAAATCAAATGGGAGAAATGTCAGTTCCTTAGGAGGCAAATTAACTGGTTAGGGTATATAGCGGAAAATGGAGAAATTTTACCGTCAGCGGAAAAGACCAAAGCCGTAGAAAACTTCCCTATACCGTCAAGTAGGAAGGAAATACAGCGCTTTTTAGGATTGACATCGTTCTTTAGGCGTTTTATTCAAAACTACGCAATTATCGCGAAGCCATTGTCAGATCTGCTTAGGAAGGAAGAGAATTTTAAAGTGGGTATAGAACAGTTGTTAGCCGTAGAGGAGTTGAAGAAAGCTTTAATAAACGCACCCTCCCTAAAGCTTTTTGATCCATCGGCAGAAATGGAGATACACGCCGATGCATCAAAGTACGGATTTGGAGCGGTGTTGTTGCAAATGGATTCAGAGGACCGGTTGTTTCACCCAGTAGAGTTCATGAGCAGAAAAACCACAGTGGCAGAAGAAAAATACAGCGCTTTTGAACTGGAGGTTTTGGCAGTGATTAAGGCTTTAAAGAAATGGCATATTCATGTGAAAGATAGAAAGTTCAAAATAGTGAGCGATTGCAACGCGTTCACCATGACGGTTAAGAAAACTGATGTGCCAGATAGGGTAATGCGGTAGGCCATGAACTTACAAGAGTACGACTACGTGGTAGAGCACAGGCCGGGCTCGCGCATGAGGCATGTAGATTCCCTGAGCCGTATATATTGTATGAGTGTCGAAGATACGCTAACATTTAGACTGAGAGAGGCACAGGGACAGGATGCTTGAATAAAAGCTGTGAAGAAGGTTTTGGAATCGGGAAGTTTTGAAGATTTTTTTCTAAGGAACGGTATACTGTACAAGGATATTGTTAAGGAGTTACTGGTGGTACCATCCAGCATGGAGGTCGAAATAATCAAGTTGACACACGACCAGAGTCATTTCGCGACTAAGAAAACACAAGAGTTAGTTGAGAAAAATTATAACGTGCCCAACTTGATTGAGAAGGTAACCAAAGTGGTGAAAGGCTGCGTTGAATGTATAATTATTGACGCGAAAAGAGGCAAAAAAGAGGGGCTTTTAAATCCAATTGATAAAGCGTCTGAACCATTAGTGACTTATCACGTCGACCACGTTCGGCCGTTAACCGAAACGAAGAAAAAATATAATCATATTCTGGTGATAGTGGATGGGTTTTCGAAATTCACGTGATTATACCCGACAAAGTCTACAGGGGTCGAAGAGGTTATAGATAGGTTAGAAAAACAGGCGTCGATATTTGGAAATCCTAAGCACATCATAAGTGATAGGGGCGCGGCGTTTACATCAAACAGTTTTAAAGATTATTGCAACAGGGAAAATATGCAACACTCACAAATCGCAATGGGCAAGTGGAGCGTATCCACAAAACGGTCATTCCAATGATATCAAAGAAGTGTCAAAGCAACCCCGCCCAGTGGTACAACCACGTGGCCAAAGTACAACAGGTGCTGAATAACACTATCCCACGCAGCACCAAAACAACGCCATTTAAAGTTCTTACCGGATTAGACATGCGGGTGAATGATTACCCGGATTTGCGTCAAATGTTAGACGATTTAACAGTAGAGGACCTAGATAGAGAAAGGGACTTAGTAAGGGAAGAAGCCCAAGAAAACATAAGGAAACTACAAAACGAAAATTGTAGAACCTTCAACAAACCCAGAAAAGTAGAAGTAACTTATAATATTAATGACTTAGTGGCTATTAAAAAAACTCAATTCGGTACTGCCATGAAGTTGGGACCAAAGTATCTAGGGCCGTATACGGTAACCGTCAAGTTAATCCACGGCAGATTTGAAGTGGAGAAGATCGGCAACCACGAAGGACCGATGAAAACTACAACCGTAGCCGAAAACATGAAGCCGTGGTCCTAGTTATTCAGGGTCGAATAACCTGTCAGGACGGCCGATTGCAGGAAGGGATTTAGGTTAAGAGTTAGGTTTAAGTATAGCTAGCAATTAGAAGTGCAGCTGGCAACCCATAGAGTAGTTCACACAAGGGTTAAGCGGCAGCCTGCCGAAAATACAACGAAGAGTTTGATAGACAAAATCGGAGCGCGGCCATCGTTTGAACAGTTGAGTTCAGTTTAATACGAAGAATGGAAATTCGCAGAAGTTAATCTGTGATCGCTCACAAATTAAAACCCTATAATTTAATCTAAGTGCGAATGTAACTAAAAATACTATTAACATTAATTAAAACTTATAAATAACCAGCAAAATCAACCGGGAGTGTTTTATTTACCACACATATCATAAAATAGTAGGTATATATTTATATTGTAACGAATTTCAGGGATCTCCGCTTATTTGCAAACTTCTGCTTACGTTCATATCGCTAAACTGTTGAATAAAACACTCCAATATCCTGTATTAAAAAATGGTCTTTATTAGACTGCTTTGAAAGTACTTCACAATTAAACTTCACTTCGCAACTGATAGCGTGTTCAAAACAAACTGAATTCTGCTTACTCAGCTTTCGCTCCTTTTATATTCTCTGCTGTGTAGTTCGCTTACTTCTAGGCGTTTCTTCTTCTAGAATTTACTACTTGTTTACCAGCTATGAACTCACCAGCTATAAACTACAATGCACATTTATAGTTTCTCATATGCGCGAGTATATGTGAGTGATACTTGCCCCACTTTTGTGAGTATCTCAGATATATGCATGTGTTTGCGCATATCTCTCCGCTTCTTGTATGTACATATGTGTAGACATAATGACTGATTTGTTTATGTAGATACAAGTGACTGCTTAGAATCGGCTTAGAGATGATAGTATGCCTTAGTGTTGCTAATATTCGTCACACTGCCCGCCACCTAAGTCGGATCGTCCCGATCAGAAAAATCTCTCGATCTAACCGCTGCTAGCATCTCCAAATGAACCACCCTTCTCTTTCGTGGTTTCCCAATGGTTTGTATGCGGTAGATGGTATCACTGATCCCCTTCACAACTTTGTATGAGCCTTCCCAACTGCACCAAAATTTGGATGGAGCACCTTTCCGCCGGTTAGGGTTGTATAGCAGTACCAAATCTCCCTCCTAGAAACCATCCGAATTATTGTTCTTGTCGTACCTATCTTTCATCCTAGTGCTCATTATCCTGATTTGTCCCTCACACTCTGTTGTTTAGCCAATGAACCACTTCGTAGAGCTTGCGCTTGATGGATTGGCTTTGCATAATAAGTATAGCTCCCACATTTCACAACAGTAGTGCGCCCTGGCTTTAAACTACCCTCGCATTTTTCTGGAAAGTTCTTTCCTTCGTTTTTGTGGGTCCATTTGGTTCTGTAAATGCCAGTGTTTCTCTCGCAGGTACCTTTGATTTAGCTTTATTTGGCCTATTCGATCCATCAACCTTTGCCCGATCTACTGCCTTTGACTTTGATGGTCTTTTTCCAATCGCCTCCCCAGCACTCGCTTACTGCTGGACCCTTTCTCAAAACTGATGTTGAGTGGTACATCCTGGTTCTTATAACGCATAACCCTTCTCTGCATATCGATTCTGATGTCATGGTCAACTAAGAAGTCCACTCCCAATATGACTTCATCAATAATCTCCACCACAACGAATTTGTGAAGAACCATGACCTTCCCAACTAAGACTTCACAGATCACTTCTCCCAGGACTTGGTTATACTCGCCAGTGACCGTACGCAACCTTGCTCCAGGTAATGGCTTTACTCTCCTGTTGACCAAATCAGATCGGATCAAGGAATGAGATGCGCCCGTATCTACAGTCAGTACACGTTTTTTGCCATCCACATTCCCTCTGACGGTAAGACTGCTTGATTTCTTTCCAATTTGCTACACAGATATCACTGGACATTCAATAGCTGGAGCTAGCTCTCAATCTCTACATGTTGTTGCTGTTGTTGTAGCGATAAGGTTGCTCCACGAAGGCTTTGGGGAGTGTTATCGATGTGATGGTCCTTTGCCGGATACAGATCCGGTACGCTCTGGCACCACAGCACCATTAAGGTGCTTGCCCGACCGACGATCTCGGGAACGATTTATGTGGCCGCGTTAAACCTTCAGGCCATCTCTTCCCTCCCCACCCCCAAGTTCCATGACAAGCTTAGGGTCGCCAGAGCGTCGTCTGTTAGTGAAACAAGATTCGCCGCTCATAGGTGAGGTTGACAATTAGGTTTGGAGAAGCTATATATTGCGCTGAAAACCTGAAGGGTTGCAATACACAGCCCCTTGAATCTGGTATTTTAGTCGCCTCTTACGACAGGCATACCTACCGCGGGTATATTCTGACCCCCTAACCCGCTGGGGCTAAATCTCTACATCTTACTCGCTCTTGCTCATCCCCTCTAGCTTTGTTATTAAGACCACCCATGCTGTTGAAACCACTAGGATCAAGATCGCAATGACGTGCAATGCGACCGGGCTTCCTGCATTTGAAGCATTTAATAACTCTTTCACTCCGCTTTGCGATCCTTTCAGCGCCCCCAATATTGTGTTCAACCAGTCTGGCCGTTCTACCTCCACACGGCGTGCTTTGAACGCTGGCTTACAGAGAATCGATACTGTTTCCTGAATCAGAGCATGTGATACCGTTTCTGTGAATGTAGGTTTTGGGTTTGCGTATGTCGCTCGCTTCGTTTCGATATCCCGTATTCCATTAATAAAGCTCTGGATTTTTACCCTTTCGGTGTACGCCACGGGTGCGTACGCATTCACTAAATGTTCCAACCTTTCAACATCCGACGCAAAGTCTTACAATGTTTCACCAGGCCTCTGGAAGCGGTTCAGTAACTCCATTTGGTATATCTGTCTCCTATGCTCAATTCGATTCCGTATCGCCTCTCTAGTGCGCCCATCAATGCTTCATAACTGTTACGTTCGTACTCTGGCATGGTCTGTAAGATTTCCGCAGCTGGTCCTTTTAAAGCTACGAACAATGCAGCAACTTTATCTTCAGTATTCCAGTTGTCCACTGCTGCGGTCTTCTCGAACTGTTACTTAAAGACCTGCAAAGGAACAGAACCTTCAAAAGATGGAGTTTTTACCTTCGTACTACTCGCTGAAATTGCTGGGCGATTCATTTGCAACTCCTGTATATGACCTCCCAAAGCTTCCACCTATGCCTCGAATTTTTCTTCAAACTGCATTATTTTTTCGTCCATGCGCGCTTCGAGTTTTGATGATATACGCGCCTCTTGTGCTTCTAGTTGTACTGTTATGCGTGTCTCTTGTTCTTTCAGTTGAGTTGCCATATATGTGTTTTGTTCTTCCAGCTGTGATGAAATTTGTGTTTCCTGTGCTTCAATCTTGGCTGTTAGCGTGTCGATATTATGGTTAATTAGATTATATACAAATAGTAATGAGCAGCAAATTCTTCGGTCATGTAAAGACTGCAGACCGAGAAGCTTCCTTCTGCCAATGTAAGGCGGACGACCACCTTCGAAGTTAGTTTTATATAAAGCATATTTCGTAAAGACTCTCTGAACTCTATCAATTTTTGCTAAGTATAGATCGTAGTACGGACTCCAAACTAAGGAGAAATATTCTAACCGGCTCCGTACAAGAGCAGTAAACAAAGATTTAAGGGTATTTGGGTCTCTAAAATCCCTAGTATTTCTTTGAATGAAACCTATCAGTGCAAACGATTTGGAGGTTATAAAATCGATATGTTTATTAAAAGAGGGCTTCGTGTCAAATATCACACCCAGGTCCTTCATATCTGGCAGACGATTAAGCACATTAGTATCCAACTGATAGTTGAAGAGAACAATATCCGGCTTCCTAGCATATGTTACTATAGAGCATTTTGTGATATTTAAATATAAATGATTTAAACTACACCACGCTTCGAAAGAAGTTAAATCATGCTGCAACTTAACGCTGTCAGAGGTACTATCAACTTTCAGAAAGAGTTTGACATCGTCAGCAAACATGAAACAATTCGCATATTTAAAGTGAAAGGGTAAATCATTAATAAATAGTAGAAACAATAAAGGGCCGCTGTGGGTTCCTTGCGGAATACCTGACCACGCATTAACACAAGTGCTGGACGTGGTGGACCCCATTTTCACAAATAGTTTCCTACCACTAAGAAAACTAGAGAAAAATTTCTGTAGCTGACCAGTAATGCCGTACATTTTTAATTTATGCAACAAAATTTCATGGTCTACCTTATCGAAGGCTTTAGAGAAATCTGTGTATATCACATCAAGTTGAGACTGGCAATTAAATGCCTTAACGATCTCGTGCGTGACTAGGAGTAGATTAGTACACGTAGATCTACCAGGCATAAAACCGTGCTGGCAGGGATGAAGTATATTACGTACGTGAAGATAAAGTTTTGATTGAATGACACTGTCAAACAACTTTGCCACTGTGCTCTGTTTCAATATAGGCCTATAGTTACAAATGTTATGTCGGTCACCTGATTTAAAAATTGGGTGTAAAGAGCACACCTTCCAGTGATCAATAAAAACGCCGTTGGAAAGACATGCGTTAAATATACTAGTAATTGGACCCAATAAAGCTTGTGAACAAGTTTTGAAAACTCCGGAACAAAGTCCCTCGTTATCCAACTTTGTGCTGAACTTAAGGTTCGAAATCGCAAGAGTCACATCACACTCGTCCACAACAAACGTTGATATCAGCGGTAATGATGGGAAAGCCGTAGTAGGAAGAGATTGATTGTCGTGCACTTCAAAGACCCCCTGATAAAATTCAGCGAACGGATTGCATGAAGCATGCGGGTTATCAGAAACTAACCCGTTGAACACAAATGTAGTTGGAAACCCATTTGACTTTCTTTTTGAATTAATGTACTGCCAGAAAGATGATGGATTAGATTTGAGACCTGATTCAACTTTAAACATATACTGCTTGAAGAAAAATTTGTGAAGGCAATCAAAGTCAATACGAAATCGCTCAAAGTATTGAAAGTCCCTCTCGTTTTGACTTAATTTGAAACATTTAAAGGCTTTGTTCTTTTTATTTTTTAGATTACATAAACGTTTATTAAACCAAGGTGGTTTATTATTTGCGGATATGCGTTTTAGCGGAACATATTTTGATATTGCCTGAGTTAGTAGCAAGTGAAAGTTTATTGCAGCTAATATCGTGTTCAAGTTTGTGTTCGCCATTGTCTGCGGTGTTTCATTTTTCTCCTCCAATTTTGTTGTTTCGCCGCCATCAAGATGAAAGACATACTCGTCCACGTTAATTCCTTCTGCTTCCATTGCCTCTCGTAGTCGTACTTGAAGTTCGAGTTTATTGCCGGTTGCATTCAATCAACGGCCCTCCAACTCCTTCTTCAGTTGCTGGATCTTCAATTCACTTCACTTTGCCATGTCCTTGTTGTACTCGCAATCTTCGGAATTTACTCAACAATTCCTCTTCTGACACCAATTGTAACCAATTTCATGGAACTCCGCTTATTTGCAAATTTCTGCTTACATTAGTATCGCTAAACTGTTGAATAAAACACTCCAATATTCTGTATTACAAAATGGTCTTTATTGGACTGCTTTGAAAGTACTTCACAATTAAACTTCACTTCGCAACTGATAGCGTGTTCAAAACAAACTGAATTCTGCTTACTCAGCTTTTGCTGCTTTTATACTCTCTGCTGTCGTTCGCATACTTCTAGGCGTTTTTTCTTCTAGAATTTACTACTTGTTTACCAGCTATAAACTCACCAGCTATAAACTACAGATGCACGTTTATACCTTCTCGTATGCGCGTGTATATGTGAGTGATACTTCCACCGATGATTGCATACTTTTGTGAGTAACTCAGATATATGCATGTGTTTGTGCATATCTGTTGTTGTTGTTGTTGTTGTAGCGATTAGGTTACTCCCCGAAGGCTTTGGGGAGTGTTATCGATGTGATGGTCCTTTGTCGGATACAGATCCAATACGCTCCGGTAACACAGCACCATTAAGGTGCTGGCCCGACCATCTCGGGAACGATTTATATGGCCACATTGAACCTTCAGGCCATCCCTCCCTCCCCACCCCCAAGTTCCATGAGGAGCTTGGGGTCGCCAGATCCTCGTCTGTTAGTGAAACGGGATTCGCCGCTCGAAGGTGAGGTTGACAATTGGGTTGGAGAAGCTATATGTTGCGCTACACAACCCCTTGAATCCCTTTGTGCATATCTCTCCGCTTCTTGTATGTACATATGTTTACACATAATGATTGATTTTGTTATATAACTGACTGTTGGGGTAAGGCGGAGGTGGCATGTGGCATGCTGGCAAGCCCCTGCTAGCTCGTAGGGTGGGGTGAGCTTTTGCTCACCAGCCTTACCTACAGTTATATAAACAAAAAGGAGAGTTCATGCCTGAAATGTATGAGAAGAAACGGAAAGCTGGAAGAAAAGGTTCGTCCGTGTCAGGTGGAGTCATCCCACCCACTATGCGTAAAGCCTCGACGCATCCTTTGACGTCGCTGTGACTCCTAAATTTAGCAACGTCCCCTTAGCCTGTAGCGGCAGCCTGTGGGTCAATGCAACATTGCAAAAGTCCGAACACCGCTGTATCTGTGCGTTAACAGTAACGGAGTTACCTTTATGTGTGTTAGTAACGTGATTTAGATGTATGAATATGTATCTGTTAGTGTACGTAAAATTAGTATCGTGAAAGTTTATGTCTGTCGTTTCCCGCCAAAATGGGATTGTATGTATTGGTGTCTTTCGTTCTTGAGTGAAAGTGGTGAGAAAGAAATGCTTTCTATCTTTGGGGTACGATCGCCAAACGATGACAGGGCATGTCTCAAATGTAAAGTACATACAAGTGAGTGCGGAAGCTACTAAAGTCGTTTTAAGTGCAAATTTAGTCTTGTGGAAAAAAAAAATAATTTTCGGTTTGCGGTTGTTGCTAACCGCGTTATTGGCCCGTTAAGCACCGGCACACAGAAAAAACTCGGTGTCCTGGACCCTATTCAGATGAGTCAATGAAACCCCCTTCCCCAGTCCCTGGTGCATATGGACTATTCGTGAACATAAATAAAATTGTTAAAATGTAAATTAAATTAAATACCTAAAATTCACAAAATTGAATAAATAAATAAAATTAAATGCAAAAATAATATGAAGTAATAAAATAATGAAAGTTAAACATAAAATAAAATAAAATTTAAATAAATTAACTATAATTATAAAATAAAAAACCATAAAACTAATAAAATAAAATAACATACATAAAGTCAGACATTGCAGTAAAATCGAATAGATAACATTAAATATATAAATAAAATTAAGTAAAATAAATCAAATCAAATAAATAGACAAAATTACATAAATAGATAAAATGAAATAAGTAGACAAAATCAGGTAAATAAATAAAATTACACAATTTAATAAAATTCAATAAATATAACAAATAAACGATACAGTGGACAAAACAAAGATAAAAGCTAAAGAAAGTTCACATGCACCTAAATGTTCCCTTATTTGCGGTTTGACCCAATTCCTGGAATTGTTTCTTTTCCCCTCGAATAGATCGCGGCTCTAAAAGTAAAGCCTGCCACATCTGCCACCACCATCGGGTCACAAACTCACACAAAAGCGGGGTAGTACTTCATACAGGAACTTGCCACACCATCACTACACATACACTAAAGTCAACATAAAAAGCGGGGTAGTATTTAATATCGAGGAAGGGGAAGCATACAGACGGTACCAGGCTATACGACGAAGGAGTAGTGGGGCATCTTGTCGCTCCTGTCCTGGCACCGCGATCATAAATTGGAGCATATCTGCAGATACAACCTATTGGAGGAGAGAAGCAACCGAGGAGAGGGCAAAAGGGAGCCTAACTATCCGTGCTGCCGGAATTTATATTAGTTTTTTGGGTATTTTATTTGAGCTGATTTGTTTTGAATTCTTTAGAGATTTGGCGGTCCATTTTTTTATAATTTAACTGCACTGAATTTGTTTAAATTCGACTCTAACGTTTTTTTATATTTAATTTAACTTAATTCTAGTACGTATCCATGAATTTAGTTTTTTGAAATTTTTATAATTTTTTAATTAGTAGCATTTCCGCTTTTGTACTCCGTTTCCTTACTTCTTCCTGCCCTTTTTCTACCTTCTCAAAATTTCACTCGTTTCTACCTATTTCTTCCTTACCTTTCTGTTTTTATTTTTCCACCTTTAATCTTTTTTCTCGCACTCAATTGTTCGCTTAACTACCAAGTTCCTTTTTTGTTTTCGGTCTCTTCATTACTTTTTTTCACTGGCTTTTTTCCACCTGCCAAATTTTTTTTTTCTGTTCGGCTTTGGCTGCTCTTTAGCACATTTTGTGCGTTCTTTTTACTCTCCACTAGCGCATTTTACTATATATTATTTTTCAATTCTTTTGCTGCTTTGCATTTTTCTTTTTGCACTTTAATTTTTTTCTGAAGAATTAAATTTTTTGAGTTTATGCAGTACCCTTGCTATTAGTTAGGTTCCCGAATTAACTTTAAAATTTTTTTGGTTATTAAACTTCGTAATAATTCCTAATATTTTTTTATATAATTTTTTTAATATTTCTTTTTTGATTTTTTGCGTCTCTTAAAGTCTTTGATTCGGACCGCAGCCGCAGGCCCGAATAATTTTGTACTTTTGCATTGTCACCTCCAATGGTAGGCTGGAACACTTTCCACCATAGGTTTGTAGGTATATGTATATTGTAACGAATTTGCTTGCAAATCCTCTTATTTGCCCTTTTGCTAAGTTCGTATCACTAAACTGTTGAATAAATAACTCCAATATTGAATAATGGAAAAATGGCCTTTATTAAAGTACTTCACAATAACACTTATACTTTGCAACTAGCTGGCTTAATAACCAAACTGATAGCTTAAATGAAACTGACTTTCAAAATAATACTGCTATGCTTCTAGGCGCTTCCATTTCCAGAATTTACTAGTTGCCATCAGCTCTCAAACTTCTCAGCTGTAACTACAATTGTACGATTTTATAGCTTCTCTCATTGCATACTTTCAGGAGTATCTCAGATATATGCATGTGTTTGTGCATTGATTCTCCGCTGCTCGTATACGTACATGGTACATATGTGTAGATGCAATTTTTGTTTCGTTTATGTAGATACATACTGATAGAATTATTGATGTGAATTCACGTAACTGCTTAGCATCGGCTTAGAGATAGCAGCACCCCTTAGTTTTGCTAATATTCGTAACACTGCCCTCCACCTAAGTCTGATCGTCCCGATCAGACAAATCTCCCGATCTAAACGCCGCTAGCATCTCCAAATGTACCACTCTTCTACTCCATGGTTTCCCAGTAGTTTGTATGCGGTAGGTGGTATCACTGATCTTTTTCACAACTTTGTACGGGCCTTCCCAACTGCACCGAATCTTCGATGAAACACCTTTTCGCCGGTGAGGGTTGCATAACAGTACCAAATCTCCCTCCCGGAAACCTTCCAAATTATTTTCCTCGTCGTACCTGTGTTTCATCTTACTACTCATTATCCTGGATCGTTCCCTCGCACTCTGTTGCTTGGCAAATGAACTACTTCGTAGAGCTTGCGCTTGACGGATTGGATTCGCATAATCAGTATCGTTCCCACGTTTCACAACAGTAGTGCGCTCCGGCTTGAAACTACCCTCACATTCTCTCTCGGAAATTCGTTGCTTCGTTTTCCTGCGTCTTTTAGGTTTTGTCAATGCCAGTGTTTCCCTCGCAGGTACTTTTGATTTTGCTTTATTTGGCCCATTCGACCTATTAACCTTTGCCTTTGACTTCCGTGGTTTTTGTCGAGTCTTCTCCACCCGTACTCGATTACTACTGAATACTCTCTGCAAACTGAAGTTAAGTGGTATATCCTGGTTCTTATAACGCATCACCCTTTTCTGCATATCGATCTTAATGTCATGGTCAACCAAGAAGTCCACTCCCAATATGACTTCATCAACGATCTCCGCCACAACGAATTTGTGTAAAGCCATGACTTTCCCAATTAGGACTTCACATATCACTTCTCCCTGGACTTGGTTATACTCGCCTGTGACCGTACCCAACCTTGCTCCAGGTAACGGTTTTACTCTCCTTTTGACTAAATCAGATCGAATCAAGGAATGAGATGCGCCCGTATCTACAGTCAGTACACGCTCCTTGCCATCCACATTTCCTTTGACGGTAAGACTGCTCTATTTCCTTCCAGTTTGCGAGAGCAAGTTCTCGATTTTTACATTTGACTCGCTCTTGTTTATCTCCTCCAGCTTTGCGTTTACTAACAGCCAAGTTGAAACTAACATGACCGGTGCTGCAATTAGGTGCAATGTGACTTGGGTTACCGCACTTGAAACACTTCCTAACTCCGGCATTGTTTTCTTGTAATCCCTTCAGTGCTTCCAAAATTGTGTCTACCCAATCTGGCCTTTCCACTTCCACAGCGGCCATCAATGCTTCATAGTTGTTCCGCTCTCCCTCGCCAATCGTCTGTAGGATTTCGGCAGCTGCCTCCTTCAATGCTACGAATAGAGCAGCAACTTTATCTTCAGCATTCCAGTTGTTCACTGCTGACGTCTTCTCAAATTGAAGCTTGAATACCTCGAATGGAACAGAGCCGTCAAAAGATGGAGTTTTTACCTTCGGATTGCTCGCTGAAACAGCTGGGCGATTTAGTTGTAACTGTTGCATAAGACCTTTCAACGCTTCTATCTCGGCATCAATTTCGTCCTCGAGTTGCAAAATTTTTGCATCCTGCTCTTCCAGTTTCGCAAAGAGCTGCGATGATACCTGTTCCGATATTTTTGTCGACATTCCCGATATACGTGCCTCTTGCTCTTCCAGTTGAGATGACATATATCTCTTCTGTTCTTCCAATTGAGATGACATTTGCGACGCCATTTGTGAAATGCGTGCCTCCTGTGACTCCAGCTGAGATGCCATTGTCGATGTTTGTACAGATATTGTGCTCATCACTGTGGCGTTTCGTTTTTTTCTTCCATTTTTGTTGTTGTTTTGTCGCTATCATAATGAAAGACATACTCCTCAGCATTGAAGATTCCATCAAATACCTTAGCTACACTTAATCTTTTGTGTAGCTGGGATTTATCGCCAAAAGTAGCCAATCCACGGACTTCCAACTCCTCCTTCAGTTGCTGGATGGTCAATGCACTCAACTTTGCCATGTCCAAGTTGTATACCCAATCTTCGGAATTTATTCAACAATTCCTATTCTGACACCAATTGTAACGAATTTGCTTACAAATCCTCTTATTTGCCCTTTTGATAAGTTCGTATCACTAAACTGTTGAATAAATAACTCCAATATTGAATAATGGAAAAATTGCCTTTATTAAAGTACTTCACAATAACACTTATACTTTGCAACTAGCTGGCTTAATAACCAAACTGATAGCTTAAATGAAACTGACTTCAAAATATTACTGCTATGGCTCGCTAGATAGCGTCTTAATCGAAACTGCTTGATAGCTCAAATTAAACTGAATTTTAGCGCCTCTACATTTGCTGCCTTTTATACTCTCTGATTTCAACGTTCGAATCTTCTAGGCGCTTCCATTTCCAGAATTTACTAGTTGCCATCAGCTCTCAAACTTCTCAGCTGTAACTACAATTGCACGATTTTATAGCTTCTCTCATTGCATACTTTCAGGAGTATCTCAGATATATGCATTGGTTTGTGCATTGATTCTCCGCTGCTCGTATACGTACATGGTACATATGTGTAGACGCAATTTTTGTTTCTTTTATGTAGATACATAATGATTGAATTATTGATGTGAATTCACGTCGCTGCTTAGCATCGGCTTAGAGATAGCAGCACCCCTTAGTTTTGCTAATATTCGTAACAATATGTACGTTCTTTGCAGCCACGCTCTCTCTTCGACGCAGGCGCCTCCGTCGCGGGATTGATCGGTAAGTGCTAGAGTTGTAGTTTATTAACATTACCTAACTCACATAAACATACGTATATATCCATTGTTTTTTTTTTTAACAAACCTATTGGAATCCAGCAGATGCTAAGGGAGTGGGGCTACAGTGCCGGTCAGATAACAACGACATTAGTGGCCTTTAAAAATTTGCAATTCTTAACAAATTTTGTTTACGATAAATTTTCCCTCTCTTATTTAATAACTCTAAATTTAATTTCTTAGTTAAAACTCATCTGCCTTGCAGATGCCGTTCGGAGTCGGCATAAAACATGTAGGTCCCGTCCGGTCAATTTGTAGGGAAAATCAAGAGGAGCACGACGCAATTGGTAGAGAAGCTCGGCCTTAGATCTCTTCGGAGGTTATCGCGCCTTACATTTTTTTTATTTTTTTTATTTAATTTCTTATGCATTTGCAAGTTTCACTAAAGTCGTTTTCACTTATCATCAATAGTTTGAAGGTTTTACTTTTGATTTTCTTTTGGTTTCTAAGATTTTTTTCATTCACAATTTTTTTCTTTGAATTTCTTAACTTGCCTTTCGTTCTAATCTTACAACTCAGCTTACTTTTCTTTTTCCCAATTACCTTTCATTACGCCACCTCTATCATCTTCAGTTATTATTTTTTTGGTACACATATAATTAGATAGAAATAGCTTCAAACCATTAGCCTTAAGGAAAATTCAATATTAGTGAAGTTTTGAATTCTGTAATAGTTATTTTAGTATAATTATTTAATAAAGAGTTTTATAACGTTTTATGAAGAAATTCAAACTATCATATTCATTAGTTTAATGGGTTGAGCCTATCTGAGAATGAGCGGCTAAACACTTTAAATTGGTGTGGGTGTTGCACGAGTGCAATGGGTGTGAGACGACTGTAGAATTGGGTCGTTTCGTTCTGAACTTGTTCAATTGACCGGGTCTCTCAACTGAACAAGTGAACTAGATCTTCGATTTCGGTTCTATTTGTTCTTTTAGTTCATTTGTTCTTTTAGTTCGTTTTATCTAATGTTATTCTTTCTCTCATCTCGTTCGCGAACATACACACGTAAATTCATACATACATACGCGAAATTCACAGTGAGCACGAATGTCGATGATGCCACTTACACTAAAGATATGTGTGGTCATCTTTGTCTGTGGCACTGCTACAACAATACATGTATGGACTATTTATGAAAAACATGTTTTGTAAGAAACTAATTATTACATTTATTAAACTTGAAAAGTTCATATTTACAATTTGTGTCTGTACTCTTTCAATTTCCTGGATCTTCCGAAATTTGTAACTTGTTTTTTTGAAGTTAATTATACACATATATATATATATATATATATATATATATATATATATATATATATTATTCATAACACATTCACATATACCTACACAAAGCATTGGTGCATACACAACCCAATCTATACTTTTTGGCTTTTTCCGCGGGGGCGAGCAGCAGTGAACAAATTTGCTTGAAAAAAAGAACAAATGAACAAAAAGAACAACTTGTTCGTTCATCAGAAAAAGAACGAAAGATTCGAATCTCTGAAATGAACGAAAAAGCACAACTCTAGACGACTGTGACAGACTAGACAGGCTAGGGACATGGGACCGTAACGGACAGACAATTGTCAGGCTAAGGGGGCGTTGGTAAAGTTTCGGAGTCAGTGCAACGCCCAAGGCTGCGTCGAGGTTTTACGCAGAAGAGGAGGGATGAGTCCACCTAACACGGACAGACCTTTTCTTCCAGCTTTCTTTTCTTAGATTTTAGGCATGAACCTCTCTCTCTTGTTTGTATAACTGTAGGTAAGGCGGGTGAGCAAAAACTCACACCACCCGACGAGCTAGCAGGGGCTTGCCAGCATGTCACATGCCACCTCCGCCTTACCCCAACAGCCAGTTATACAACAATTTGTTTATGTACATACAAGTGACTGCTTAGTATCTGCTTAGAGATGACAGTATGCCTAAGTGTTTGTTGCTAATATTCGTCACAATATGTATTTTATGCATCTATAAATCTTATAAAATAAAGTCACTAAATGCCATGTATGCACATAACTTCACACAGAATGCTCCGATTTTAAAACAGTTTTTTGCATTTGAAAGCTTGGCTACGTGAGATGGTACTTTTAATATAATTTGAAGATATATATTATAGGGGCGTGGCAGATTGCCAAAATGTAGTAAAAAATCATTCAATTTTTGTTTACACAGCTATAACTCATAAGCCGAAGGATGGATTTGAAAAATATTTCTCTAAATCTTTCTTATATCAGCCAAATTGTTTAAACAAAAGTAACATTTTTACCAAAAAATTCGTGTGTGTGATTGTTCGGTGTCAACTGTGCGAGCAAATTACTTTTGAGTGAGACATGTTGCGACACATACGTATCTGCACATAGCATTCGTTGCGTTATTTAACTTCGGCCGTAGGCTTATAGGTATGTATATGTTTTCATATCAGCTTGACATATGTACATATGTATGTACATACACAATAATAATAAATGGTTAAGAATGCATACATCTCTCAAAAGATACTCTTTCGTTAAAAATATTGAACATTTCCTTAAAAATCTTAAACAAAAGTTTTATTTTTTGGTTTTTTTCCATGTATCACTATCACTACGTAGTATAAAACAGAGTCGCTTTTTCTGTCCCTATGTCCCTTTGAATGCTTAAACCTTTAAAACTACGCAACGGATTTTGATGCGTTTTTTTTAGTAGATAGAGTGATTAAAGAGGAAGGTTTATATGTATAATAACATCCATTAAATAGTGGATAAATGCTGTTATTTATGAAGTTTCTAATGTGATGTATATATATAAAAGAAAGTGGTGTTAATTACACTATTTATAACTCAATAACAGATGAACAGATTTGGCTGAAAATTAGTGGAAGGGTAGCTTAGAACCAGGAGACAGACATAGGATACTTTTTATCCCGTTCTGGGATATGTTTGTCCAATATGGGTATAAAATGGAAGCTGTTTATGAGTACTTTGATACGGGGTATTTTTCGTACCCGCGGGTGACTAGGGTCTCGAGATATAGGCCAAAACGTAGACGCGGGTACCCCTAGAATGCGTTTATAGAATATGGATAACAAATGAAAGCTGTTGATGAGTGCTTTAGTACAGCGTAGTTTTCATACCTATTGGTGACTAGGGTCTCGAGATTGAGGCCAAAACGTGGACCCGGGTACTCCTAGAAAGTGGTAATACAATATGGATAACAAATGAAAGTTGTTGATGAGTGCTTTAGTACATGATAATTTTCATACCTATGTATTTGTGACTAGGGTCTCGAGATATAAGCCAAAACGTGGATCAGGCTAACATTAGGATGTGTTTTTACATTATGGGTATCAAATGGAAGCTGTTGATGTGTGCTTTAGTACAGAGTAATCTTTATACACCTGGGTGACTAGGGTCTCGAAATATAGGCCAAAACCTGGACCTGGATACGCCTAGAATGTGTATGTAATATGGACATCAAATGAAAGCTGTTGCTGAGAGCTTTAAAGAAATTTTCATTGTGATATTCGATTGAGTCGCATCAACCTGGAAAATCTGATAAATATGCATGCGAAGCCGAAATAAAGATATGAATTAATATCCTATTCGATTTGCCTGAAAGTTGGTATATAAATTTGCCTATATTAGTATTTACGATCCTTTTTTTCCGGGAAGTAGACCAGAGACGGGCTGGGACTGGGATTAGGACTAGGACTAGGACTGAGACTCGGAGTGGGACTGGGACTCGGAATGGGACTGGACCAAAATACATACCACCCTCTGGGATTGGCAATAAGGGACGAAGAAGAATGGGAAAAACTTCAGAGAAGGTAAAAGAGGGAAGGAGACTGACAAAGAGATAGGGTGAGACGAAGATAGAGATAGATGAAGCGAAAAAGACAGAGGGAGGAGAGAATAAAAGGATTAAGAAAAAGTGAAGAGGGGGGAGGCCAGGGCTAGACGGAAAAAGCTTATTAAAATGAATGCAGATAGACCAAATTTAGGGCGGAACAACGTCTGACGGGTCTGCTATATAACATAAAATAGTAGCTTTGTTAATTTTCACCCAACAATAGCTGACTTGACACTTGTACCGATTTTTGACTAAAGTCAATAATCGCCGCATCAACGATAGCTAAAACTAATAAACAGGAAATCGCGTTCCAATTAGTTAACACGAGCTTTATTAATTTGTAGGCAATAATTGCTGATTTAACACATGCACTGATTTTGACCAAAGTCAATAATCGTCGCATCAACAGTAATAGCCAAAATCTAGTAAACAGGAAATGATTGCAAAGCACTTTAACTATTACGTCTGCTACATGAAATAAAAAACATTCTTAAATGAACAATTTAATATTAAGTATTTTTTTTTAGTGAGCAATTTATAACTATAAAAACCAATTACTTGTAATCACTAGTTTTAAGTTTATACTGGACTTCAATAAATGCGGACATGCTGTCCCACTAAAAGTATATTTTTTTTTTGTTCCCTTAATCCGAAGGAACGTAACTGGCGCCCGAGCCAAAAATCGCGGAAAAAATCCTGAAAACGAACAAGTTAGGATTCGCGTCGTCGAAAAAAAAAATCCCATAAAAATAGGGACTCGCGGTAGTGATACACGCGATTATAGTGACGGTCCCCCAGTAGTGCAACACGAACCGGTGGTACCACGTACCAGCCCGAGCTATAAAAAAACAAAATATTAAAAAGTGTCAGTGATAGTGATCGATTTAGTAAAGAAATAATAAATACCTCCCTAAAACAAGGGAAGCAAAAGCTGTGGAATATTCACGATAGCACCGCTAGTGAACGGCCAAACGCAAAGTAACACATCCAGAGCGGCATAGGAGAAGTGGAATAAAATCCGTGCGCAGGACAGCAACACATTTGGGATTGCTAAAATTATTCGCAACAACCACAACATCTTCATACCCTCATCAGTTTCGGCATTTGCAACATTTACGAGCAAAGGTGAGCAAGGAACATTTGAGATTGCTAAAATTATTCGCAACAACAACAACATCTTAATAACCTCATCGGTTTCGACATCTGCAACATTTACGAGCAAAGGTGAGCAAGGAACATTTGAGATTGCTAAAATTATTCGCAACAACAACAACATCTTCATACCCTCATCAGTTTCGACATTTGCAACATTTACGAGCAAAGGTGAGCAAGGAAAGCATAATTTTTTTACTATACCTAAAACTTAGAATAAGCTTATACAGCTAGTTTTATATAATAATAGGAAAGAAGGACATATTTAACTAGAAAGAAGGATATAAATAAAAAGTAGTGGTAATCATTAATATCGAAATGGCAAACCCTAATAACTTAATCCGTCCTAAAGTCCTTTCCCAAAATCATACCGCCCCTCAGGCATCAAATGATAGACAACAGTTAAGCATAGAAGACCTAAGGGCCCTAATAATTAATATTACGACAGATGTTTTGCAACAACAAGGACGAAGTGTAGTACAGGCCACTCTCAATCCCAACGCATTTCTCAGTTCGGCAATAGACCAAACAATTGAAGATAGGAATCGGGGTAACTTGGGAGATTTAGATAAAATTCCGGACGTGGTTAAGTGCCTAAAAGATTTTTCCGGTCGTCCTGGTGAGTTCAATGCATGGAAAAAAAGTGTAGAACGGATATTAAGTATTTACGAACCGCTAAAGGAACTCCGAAGTATTACGGAATCCTTAGCGTGATTAGGAATAAAATAACGGGAAATGCTGATACGGCACTGGAATCGTATAATACGCCATTGGATTGGTCGGCAATTACCAAATGCCTAACAATGCATTATGCAGACAAGAGTGGAGATATCTCTTTGAAATATCAATTAACCACTCTAGTGCAGGGTAACAGGAGCATTGCCGACTTCTACCAACAGGTTTACAAATACCTTTCGTTAATTCTCAATAAATTAGGATGTATGGAAATGAGTGGCGAATCTCTGCGCATGATGACGCAATCATATAGGGATAAGGCACTTGACACTTTCATTAGGGGTCTAAATGGGGACTTACCACGATTACTGGGCATTCGAGAACCCGCTGACCTTCCACAGGCCCTTCACCTATGTATGCAATTAGACAATCAAAACTACAGAACAAATCATGAACAAAATGTTAAAAAAGGATATCCAAATTCGGGAAAGTATCCCTCCCAACAGCAGTCTTTCTATCCACAATTAGCTCACGAGCCACAAACCAATCAACCAAGATGGAAGGACAAACCACAGTTCTCCAACCAAATTCAGGCTACGAGTACTCCTCCAAGGCCACCGAAACCTCAACCAAAACCGGAGCCAATGGAAGTAGACCAGAGCATACATTCACGGCGCATTAATTATATGAACAAACCACCTCAGAATCAGTTTCAGGGTAAAAGACCTCCACAATCGGTCAACAACCAGCCATCCACCAAGAACCAAAGGACGTTTCATATAGATACGGCAAGTGAAGATAACCAATACAAAGACGAGGTCGAAGATGAAGGCGCTGAATACAATAATGTCCATTTTTTAGGATAATTAGCTCTTCGCTTCCATACATTGAAGTAAAGACGGAGAGCGGAAGTATCCTAAAATTCCTGCTGGACACAGGCTCCAGCATAAATTACGTAAAACCAAATTTAGCAAAGAAGCGAATTCAAAACAAAAAACCTTTCCATGCAAAATCAATTGCAGGAGATGTTAAGATAACGGAACACACTTATGTGAACCTCTTTAACACAGAGGAAAAAATTAAATTCTACCTATTGCCCTTATTAAAATCATTCGATGCCATTTTGGGAAACGACACACTTAGGGCACTAGGAGCAATAATATATACCGCAGAAAACAAAATGGTTTTAAAAAATGGCCGTATGGTCAGACTTAAGCAGCAGGCTTCGCACAACGTCAACGCAATAAATATAGAAGAGGAGGGCTTATCTCCCAAACAAATAAATAGTATGAAGGATATTGTGAATACATATCCCAATCTTTTCTCCGAACCCGACGAAAAGCTTACTTACACTACGAAGGTTATGGGACAGATCAGAACACAAACTGACTCCCCTGTATATTCAAAATTCTATCCGTACCCAGCATCGCTAAAAGGCGAGATAGAATCACAAGTAAAGAAATTACTGAATGATGGTATCATAAGGCCATCCCGATCCCCGTATAATTCACCCGTATGGATCGTACCTAAAAAACCAGACTCAGAAGGTAATAAACAGTATCGCATGGTCATAGACTATAGGAAATTAAATTCAGTTACAATGGCTGATAAATACCCTATACCCGAAATATCGGAAGTAATTTCAAACCTTGGAGAAAGTAAATTTTTCTCCGTTTTAGACTTGAAAAGCGGATTTCACCAGATTCCTCTAAAGGAATCTGACATCGAAAAAACCGCATTCTCAATAAAAGGTGGCAAATACGAATTTACTCGTTTGCCGTTCGGGCTTAAAAACGCTCCCGCTATTTTCCAACGAGCCTTAGACGACATACTTCGCGAGCATATAGCAAAGTACTGCAACGTCTATATCGATGACATAATCATTTTCAGTAAAACTGAGGATGAACACCTCAATCACATTAAGAAAATATTTGCAACCCTAGAAGAGGCGAACACGAAAGTCCAGTTGGACAAGTGTAATTTTTTTAAGAAAGAAGTAGAGTTCCTGGGATATGTTATATCTCCAAACGGTATTAGAACAAACCCGCGAAGGTCGAAGCAATTGCAAATTTTTCGCAACCCAGAACTTTAAAAGAGCTTCGAAGTTTCCTTGGCATGTCAGGATATTATCGTAGATTCATAAAAGACTACGCAAAGTTAGCAAAACCCCTAACATCTCTTCTAAGAGGGGAAGAAGGCAGAATATCCAAAAATAAATCTTCGAAAGTCAATATAAGTTTGAATGAAGACGCCAAAGGAGCCTTCAACAATATAAAACTCTCACTTACCTCCGAGGATATCGTACTTGCATATCCCGATTACAATATAAGCTTTCAGCTAGTAACAGACGCCTCCAAATTTGCTCTTGGAGCCGTTCTATCCCAAGATTCTAAGCCATTGGCTTTCATTTCAAGAACCTTAAGTAAGGCGGAGTAACATTACGCAGCTAACGAGAAAGAAATGTTAGCCATAATCTGGGCCTTAAACTCATTTACAAATTTTTTGTATGGATCGGCCAAGGTGGACATTTTTACCGACCACCAGCCGCTCACATATGCACTTAGCAATAAAAATAACAACTCAAAAATGAAAAGATGGAAGGCAGCTCTCGAGGAATACTCTTACGAGCTATTTTATAAGCCAGGCAAACAAAATGTAGTGGCCGACGCCCTATCAAGAATACCCCATAATGAAACACAGGTTAACACTTTGTCTATGGCAACAAATTCAGATGACAGTTCATCTCAAAATCTGATATATAGTGTCGAAGTACCTATTAACGCTTTCAAAAATCAAATATTTCTTAAAAACGACGAAGTTTCCTCTTACCAATTTAAAATAATATTCCCAACATACCATCAGCATATAATTAAAGAACCAGAATTCTCCCATCAAACGCTCATCTCAATCCTCAAGAGATACCTCAACCCATCAGTAATAAACTGCATTAAAACGCATGAACCCATAATGGGAAAAATACAGGAATTATACCCAATACATTTCAGCAAATATCGCATCAGGTTTACACAGGTAGAGGTTCAGAACGTAACATATGAAAAAGAGCAGGAGGAAATTATTATTAGAACACATAATAGAGCCCACAGGAATAGTAAAGAAAATAAAACACAAATTCTGGAAAGGTATTACTTTCCTGGAATGACAAATAAAATTAAAAAAATTATCAAATCGTGCGTTACATGCAAAGAAAATAAATACGAGCGGAATCCACCAAAACCTCAAATACAAGCTACACCTATTCCACAATTTCCAGGCCAAATAGTCCATATGGACATATTAATAATGGGTAAACAACTAATACAGCTGTGGATAAATTTTCCAAATATGCAGTAGCAAAGGTTATTCGATCCAAAGCAGCCGAAGACATAAGGCAACCAATAAGGGATATCCTCTTTGCCTTAGTACCAGAAACAATAGTAATGGACAATGAGAGATCCTTCAAATCAGAATCTATAAACTTCATGATTAACAATGAATTCGGTACAGAAATATATCGAACACCTCCATATACTAGTTGTTCGAACGGGCAAGTCGAACGCTTTCACCCCACCCTACAGGAAATAATGCGCTGTCTACAAGTGGAGAAAAGCCACCGATCCTTCAGTGAATTATTAGAAAAATCCGTTAAAGAGTATAATTGCATTCTACGACAGGAAAAAAAACCAATTGAAATATTTTTTGGGAGAAGAATTAGTAGCGACCCCGACCTCCTAGAGAAAGATAGGCAGGAAATCTAAGAGAAACTACAGAAAAAACAACAGCAGGATCTTTGCTATCACAATAAAGATAGACAAACCCCGAAAACCTTTTCAGAAGGAGACGTTATATTCGTAAAAATAAATAGGAGATTAGGAAATAAGTTATCAGCTAGGTATAAGAAAGAAATTGTAGCAGAGAACCTTAACACAACCATTAAAACAAAGTCAGGCAGGATAGTTCACAAGAAAAACATTAGACAATGCTAAACCAATTACCCTAACTTCCACAGAAAAATGCTACTAACGACAATCTTCCTCTGGACACTCGTGTTTGGTGTCAAAAGCCAACAAATTAGTGTGCAGGACTTAACGAACAACAACGGATATTTACCAATCAAGACAGGAGAACTAAAGGCGATTAACCATTACGACAAGGTACTACATTTTATCAACTTAACCACATACGAGAACACGATGTTACGTATTACGGACAACATAAAAATTCTAAAGACAACTTCCTTTGAAGACACGCAAGTCTTGGAGTCCATCAACGAAAATTTTGTCCTACTAAGAGCAAAAATAGATAGGTTGCGCCCATACACAAAAACCAAGCGAGGACTAATTAACGTACAGGGTAAAGGCTTGAAATTCATAGCAGGTTCTATGGACAGTGCCGACGAACGAGAGATCAAAAACGCGCTAGATCAGGTACACAATAATGAACGGACAATCACGGACAATGCAATCAATCTAACGCGGTTTAACAGTTTCTTGAAACAACAGTTAGACAATATTACAACCCATATAAATAGGCAACAAGCTCTTATAAGCGACTACATAGGTAAATTTCGGCATTCCACGTTAAACAAAATACAAACATTAGAAGACGAAGTTCAGTTCATCGAACATACGTACAGGATTAAAAATGACATAACAGCCTTAAGAAATCACATAAACGATATAGAACAGATCATATTTTCTAGTAAACTAGGTATAGTCCCTACCGACTTAGTGACTCAAACTGAACTGGACCTAATCAAGGACTACGACAGTTATAGGAATATCAATGTCGCTGTCATCTTTCAAGAAAATATTATTATACTCACCCTACTCATCCCGCAATTTTCCACAAACATCCTATCCAAAATAAGATTCGAACCCGTTCCCAACGCCTCAAACAAGTCAATTGTACTAAATGAGTATAAAGTACTCGTGGATGATAAAAATTATATATACAGTTCAGATGTAAAAAATAACTTTGAGAAAAATTTTATCAAAAAAAATGACGAATGTCTTATTAACATTTTAGAATTCAGGGAAGCTGTTAAGTATTGGCTACCATCAAGAGTTCAACTGTTGAGAACGTATGATCGCTGTGCGTGACTAGCAGTGATTTACGCATATCGTGCATCACTAAGAGAGCTGCTGTTTGTTGACATTCGTTTTTTTTTTATGGATACACACACGGTGGCGAAACATCAAGAATAATAATTTAATAGTTTAGTTGTATATTTGAAGTGAATTTAATATTGAATTAAATAATGTACATATCATAATAATAATAATAAAACGTTATATGATATTGTACAAATGGCGACGAGAATGGGATATTGCCCATCGTATTAAATTTCATTTCAAACAACAAAATTATTGGAAGAGAAAACCTGTCGCTATTCCAATTTTCAAGGTGACCTTTTCGCATAATCCATAACATTCGAATAACCTTCAGCGAAAGATATCGTGTCATGTCGTAAGTGCACTTCCAATAACTCCTGCATACATTTTTTCGGCAACAGCAGTCGTAACATTCGATTGTGAAGTTAATACGCACATTGACACACAAGGTCTATGCCACTTAAAAAAGAGTCGGAGTTGGGGGAAGCTTCGCCAAGTATTCTACGGGAATCAACCACCACTTCATCAGAAACGCAATTTCCGTCAGCATCAAATCACGCAATGACCGCGTTAGGCACGTTAGAGCAATTCGACATCAATCACCCAGGGAACTGGAGAACATATTATGCGCGATTCGAGTTGTTTCTTCAAGCCAACGACGTACAGGTTGCAGAACGTCAGAAGGCAATTTTTCTGACATTGGCCGGCGCAACACTTTACGACCTCCTGTCGTCGTTGGCATCACCCAGAAAAGTGAGTGATCTTAATATTTCTGAAATTGAGACCATTCTAACAAAACATTTTTCCCCTCGACCGTCGGAAATTGCATCCTTCTATAAATTTCACAAACGTGACCAATTGCCGAGTGAATCTTTTGCGGAGTATGTAGCTGTTTTGCGAAGACTTGCAATTGACTGCAATTTCGGTGATGCTCTGGATCGTATGCTTCGCGACCGTTTGGTATGCGGCCTGAGAGACGAATCTCTTCAACGTAGCCTTCTGGCGGAAAGTGACCTGCACTTACAGAAGGTGATTGAAAAAGCTTCAACCGCAGAAGCTGCCTCTAAAAATGTATTGGTAATTCGTCAACCGGAACATGTCAACCAAATCGCAAAACGAAATCAACAGCATGTAAAGAAAAATAAAAATCACCGTAGCACTACTGCTATATGTAATGGCTGTGGAGGCGCACATCTCCGATCACAGTGCCCTCACAAAGAATCAACATGTTCTGCATGTGGTGTCAAGGGGCACCTACAGCGAGTATGCCGCACGACGAATCAAAGTACTACGACTGACCACACAACGCATACATCGAACAAACAGCGGAACCAACAAACCAAATCAAAATCAAAATTACAATCAATTAATCAAATTTCGACTACAACGAGCCGTAAAAAGTCAACAACAATTTCTGTTAATGGGAAGCCATGTGTATTTGAAGTGGATTCGGGTTCTGACTATACGATCGTATCATCCACTACCTTCGATAAATTGTGGCCTACGGATAAGCCAGTTCTATACGACAGCGGTGTCGAGTTGAGGGATTTTCAGCATAATGGCGTTCCTATCAAAGGTACTGTAGATGTCGAAGTAATTTATGATAAAAGGAAGGTTAAAAATTTGCCCCTTTTAGTGGTAAATGGCAATCAAACAAACGTGTTAGGATGTAACTGGTTTGATTCTCTTGGTATAAGCGTACAGGGGTTCTATTAATCGATGAGTGTCGTAGCATTAAGACGGTTTTAAAGGAATTTGATCATCTTTTCTCCACGGAACTAGGGAAATTCACAGGGAACCCAGTTTCTTTACGTGTCAAAGAATTGGTTGAACCAATAAGACTTCCGGTACGGCGAATTCCTTTTGCTATACGGAATCTTGTTGAAGTTGAACTTGACCGATTGTGTTCACAAAAAATCCTAGAACCTGTTGAATATTCTGAATGGGCAACACCTATAGTCCCGGTTCTCAAAAGCGATGGTTCGATCAGAATCTGTGGCGATTACAAGTCAACACTCAATAAGGCACTTCTGCCGCACAATTTTAAAATTCCTTCCATCAGCTCACTCCTATCTTCTATAGAGGGGGGAAAAATTTTTGCAAAGCTTGACCTAGCCCAGACTTACCAACAACTAGCTGTGGATGAAAAATCGGCCATGATGCAAACTATTGTCACTCATAAGGGTGCATTTAAGGTGAATAGACTTCAATTTGGCATTTCGTCAGCGCCAGGAATTTTTCAAAATCTTATTGAAACACTTCTTCGTAATATTCCTGGTGTCGTACCATATTTTGATGACGTAGTCATAATGGGTGCAACTGAGGCAGAGTTGGCATACCGTTTAGGGAAAGTATTAAAGCGTTTTGACGAATCGGGTTTACGCCTTCGGAGAGACAAATGCAAATCCGGTGTCCCCACTGTTAGTTTTTTGGGATACAAAATCGATAGCCTTGGCATTAGGCCATGCCCAGAAAAGGTACAATCTATACATAATGCACCCGCACCGAAAGACAAAAAGCAGCTGCAGGCATTTCTTGGTCTGTTGAATTTTTATCACACTTTTCTTCCAAATAAAGCTACAATTGCAGAACCCTTACATCGACTCCTGGAGAAAAATAGGAACTTTATTTGGAAGAATGAACATCAGGTAGCTTTCCATAAACTTAAGCAGCTTGTCACCTCTGATAGCGTTCTCATCCATTATGATGAAAAATTACCGCTGACACTCGTTTGTGACGCCTCTCCGTATGGTATTGGTACTGTTCTAAGTCACATACTGCCTGGCGGGTCTGAAAGACCAATAGCATTTTATTCGAGAACCTTATCGAAGTCTGAGCGCAACTACGCTCAAATCGATCGCGAAGCAACTGCTCTGGTAGCAGGCGTAAAGAAGTTCCACAACTATTTGTACGGGCGGAAGTTCACTTTGGTTACTGACCACCGTCCACTCCTGGGAATATTCAGTACCACAAAGCAGACGCCCATCATTATATCACCCGTTATGCTCCGCCGCTGTACGTTTCTGAACGCCTATACTTTCGATTTAGTTTATAGAGAAGGGAAGAAAATGGGAAATGCGGACTGTCTAAGTCGCCTGCCTGTTGAAGATAAACTCAGCGAATCCAACCATGGGGAGGTATTCATGATAGAATTGGCAAGCTCACAAATTATACGCCCGAAAGACATAGCGACGGCTACCGTCAAAAATGCATTGCTCACTAAAGTCACTAGCTGGGCGTTAAGGGGATGGCCGTCATCCATGCCCCGCGAGGATGAAGCTTATGCGTATTATGTGCGCCGCAATGAAATTACCACTCTTAAAGGATGTCTTCTCTGGGGAAACAGAACGATTGTTCCTCCGACTTGTCGAAAAGCCATTTTGCAGGCGTTGCATGGGGGACATCCCGGTATAGTTAAAATGAAGGCGTTGGCTAGAGGCTATTTTTTGTTGGCCGAAGATGGATACGGAAATAGAAAGCATCGTAAAAACTTGTTCACCGTGCCAGCATACTTGCCATGAGAAGGCCCAGGCACAACCTCATATTTGGGAAACAGCAAAAAATCCATGGTCACGTCTACACATAGATTTTGCGGGACCCTTCCATGGCAAAATATTTTTTCTCACGGTCGACTCATATTCTAAATGGCTGGAAGTACATATTGTTAAGACTACATCATCACAGTCGCTTTCCGCAACTCATGGCCTTACAGATGTCATCGTGTCCGATAATGGATCGGCCTTCACGTCCTCAGAATTCGAGGAATTTATGAATAATAACCTAATCCGACATGTGAGATGTGCACCGTTCCATCCATCATCCAATGGACAAGCTGAGAGGATGGTGCAAACAACGAAGGATTTCCTTAAGAAACTTCCGCCCAATTCCGATTTCGAGCTCAACCTGGTTCGATTTGTATTTAATCAACACATCAGTCCACATGCAACAACAGGTCCTTCACCAGCCGAACTCTTCTTCAATCGCCAACTAAAAACTTACTTTGACAAAATTCACCCGCATGAGCTCTCAAATGTCAAAGACAATCCTACTGTTAAGCATACGTTCTGTGAGGGAGATCTTGTCTGGATCCGTAATTATGCAACGGGTCCTAAGTGGACACAAGGGCGCATATACTCAAGAACCGGCCCAGTATCATATAAAATTCAGCTGGAAGATGGAAGAGTAATTAAACGCCATTTGGATCAGATCAGAGGCAGGGAACCCTCCGAGAGTATAGCGATGGACATTGAAGAAGACAAAAATGAAGGTAGCAATAACTCAGACAGTAACCTAGAATCAATTGGCGGAAATGAATCTGCTGAAAACGCTGTTGAGGGCAGATCCACTTCACCGCCTGCTAAATCATCATCGGAGCCTCTCAACATTCAACCATCGCCTATTTTGGCACCAAACACACCGTCGGGTACAGCAGCTAATTCCACTCCGCCTCGCCAACAGACACCACGGCGCTCAAATAGATCGAGGAAGGTTCCAGAATTCTATTCTTCAGCTGGGCGTTAAGGGGTGTTAAGTATTGGCTACCATCAAGAGTTCAACTGTTGAGAACGTATGATCGCTGTGCGTGACTAGCAGTGATTTACGCATATCGTGCATCACTAAGAGAGCTGCTGTTTGTTAACATTCGTTTTTTTTTTATTTAATAGTTTAGTTGTATATTTGAAGTGAATTTAATATTGAATTAAATAATGTACATATCATAATAATAATAATAAAACGTTATATGATATTGTACAGAAGCTCAATGTAAATTGAAATATTTAACGAAACCCGCAGTTGTAGAAATTGAACCAGGAATATTAATACTAAAACACTTTAATGGAAATATATCTCACGATTGCAATAAACTAAAATTCATGCAAAAAGGCACATTCCTAATAAAATTTGAAAACTGTAAAATTGTAATATACAACATAACCTACAGCAATCTAAACCTAAGAAGTTACGATACATTTGTTCTACCGAACTTAATAACCAATATCAAAGATAGTAACGAAACAAATCTAAATCTAAAACTTGAGACTTTATATGTAAGCCATCTAGAGCATAAAAGCGACATTCAGTTGCTAGTAAAAGATAATATAACAAAACATGTAATTAGCATAAGTACCAACATAATAATTATTACCATTATCGTTATGGCCACTCTAATTTTCTACAATAAAAATAAAAAAAAGTTCCACGTAACTACGGAACGTGTAGCAGACGTACCTAAAAACCCATATTTGCAAGTTACTATATGATTTTTATTTTATTTTTTTTTTTTTTGTAAAATTTGTGCCGATTGAGGGAAATCCACTTAAGAGGGGAAGAGTTAACACGAGCTTTGTTAATTTTCACCCAACAATAGCTGACTTGACACTTGTACCGATTTTTGACTAAAGTCAATAATCGCCGCATCAACAATAGCTAAAACTAATAAACAGGAAATCGCGTTCCAATTAGTTAACCCGAGCTTTATTAATTTTTACGCAATAATTGCTGATTTAACACATGCACCGATTTTAACCAAAGTCAATAATCGTCGCATCAACAGTAATAGCCAAAATCTAGTAAACAGGAAATGATTGCAAAGCACTTTAACTATTGCATCTGCTACATGAAATAAAAAACATTCTTAAATGAACAATTTAATATTAAGTATTTTTGTTGAGTGAGCAATTTATAACTATAAAAACCAATTACTTGTAATCACTAGTTTTAAGTTTATACTGGACTTCAATAAATGCGGACATGCTGTCCCACTAAAAATATATTTTTTTTGTTCCCTTAATCCGAAGGAACGTAACTGGTATATATGGATATGTATTTTATGCATATAACATAAAATAGTAGGTATATATGTATGTGTATGCATTTTATACATATACCATAAAATAGTAGGTATATATTTATATGTATTTTACACATATAACATAAAATAGTACGTATATATGTATGTGTATTTTATAAAAAGGATATTTTTGTGAGAATTTCGTATTAAGGGAATATTATTCAAATTCCTTGAGGTAAATTTATTTCTCTGTTTTGAACAAATATATTTCAAATCCGAAAATATTTGTTCACAAAAATATGTTGAGCAGAATAGCGATAAACCTACTAAAGCATTTATTTAGATGAGGATAATGCTCTTCATTCAAGTTCTTCCAGAACTCAATCATATTAGTGACATCTGGAATTATTCGTTCACTTCTGAGCAGGGTTGAGACATTTTGAAACAAAACAAATCAAAATAAAAAATAAAAATAATTCATCATTTAAAATTTTTTGATTGATGAATAAAAAGTTATTTTTTATTCAAGCATTTTTGAATAATGAATAACATTTTATCGTTATTCAAAATAACCTGTGTTGTGATAATTGGTCATTCTTATTTTTGTAAATTTTGAGTAAAGAGTTGAGTTATTATTCCTTATTTAAAAAATATGGAATAACAATAAAATTTCAATTTTTATTCAGTTATTCAAATATAAAAAAATAAACCCCCGAGATGCCCTGAAAATATACCCATATGCGTAACCAGTGCGCGTGTAGTTCTGAAGCTTCTGAGTGTAATATAGTGATGATTTTGGGGAGTATTCGTGGGGGTTTTCGGGGTCATTTGGACGTAATTTCTGGGGCACCCGGGATCTTTTTGGGGACTCCCACGGGACCTCTCAGGGTCATTTGGGTGCCATTCCTTGATGGTTTTGGGGACTCCCTCGGGGTCATTTGGGGGTCATTCCGGGATTCATCACTCAAGTTATTTTGAATAACGATAAAATGTTATTCATTATTCAAAAATACTTGAATAAAAAATAACTTTTTATTCATCAATCAAAAAATTTAAAATTACGAATAATTTTTTATTTTTTCGTCAATTGTTATTCAAATTTTTTGATAACGCCCATCTCTGCTCCTGAGAATAGAAGTTCGCATTGAATTTCGAACTTGTATTTGCTTACATCACAATGAAATGGCGCTTCAAAAAGATCGATGAGCGGCTTCATCCTTCCAAAATCTTTAAATCTATCCTGGAAGTTATCAAAAAGCGTTTGGAGGATATCACAGTAATCCAATTTTTTACAACTAATACAAAATTGGCAGAAAATCATTGTTGTTTTGGGAAAACTTGAATAATTATCTGATTGCACTTCGCACAAGAGTACAAATATTTTAGTTCTGAAACATGCAACGCTTTATAGGCATCTGGGAAGGTTTTTGCTTTTCCTTGAAGTTCTAACTTGAAGTCATCTAAAAACTTCGCTACGTCACACAAAAATGCCAAATCTAAAATAAACGTTTTATCTTTTAGCAATAGGATAAGTCGCAATTCTATTTTTTTTTCGATTTCTAAGAATTGCAGAACTTCTGCCTTCAAATCAAAAAGTCTGTTAAGGCAGTCCGAGCGGCTTAATCATTTCACGTCTGTAAACATTTTAAGATCCCATTTACCAGCATTTTTGTGTTTCAAAAATGTTTTGATCTTTCTGTTGGAAAGTGACTCCACGTGTTTTGTTAATTATTTCTTCTGCCGTTTTCATAACAGCGTGATTTGACAAAAATTTCAAGGAAAGTGCAGCCTGGTGTATAACACAGTGGAAGGTTAAAGCTGAAATGCCATTATTTTTAAGTTGACCTACGAAGCCTTCGTGCCTACCGACCATGGTATTTGCACCGTCCTTACACACCCCCGAAAGTTTTTCCGTATTAACGATAGAAGAAAGCTTTTCTTTTACAACGCTAAAAAAGGAGGCTCCGGTAACGTTCCCATAGAAGCTCTCAATGGAAAATAAAATTTCGGTAATTTCGAATGCGGCATTTATACTTCGAATGCAAATAGCTAGTTGGCATACATCGTTAGTATGTGCTTTCGTCTAAGCATATCGAAAAAAAAATTTACTATCTTGTAAAATCTTTTCGATGTTATTTCTAATGCACATGCCCAAAGAGACTTTCGCTTTTAACTTGGTTTTACATTTATTTTCCTTAGCAGTATCTTCCAACCAGCCCTTAAGTTTTTTATGAATAACATATTGTTACGAATATTAGCAAAACTAAGGAGTGCTGCCGTCTCTAAGCCGATGCTAAACAGTGACGGGAATGCACATCAATAATTCAATCATTATGTATCTACATAAACGAAACAATAACTGCGTCTACATATATGTACCATGTACGTATACGAGCAGCGGAGAGTCAATGCACTAACTCATGCATATATCTGAGATACTCCTATAAGCATGCAATGAGAAAAACTATAAAATTGTGCAATTGTAGTTACAGCTGAGAAGTTTGAGAGCTATTGGACTAGTAGATTCTGGAAGCGCCTAGAAGATGTATAAAATTGTACAATTGTAGTTACAGCTGAGAAGTTTGAGAGCTCATGGACAATGCTAGTAGATTCTAGAAGATGCGAACTAGGAAACCAGAGAGTATAAAATGCCGCAGATGTAGAGGCGCTGGAATTCAGTTTGATTTGAATTGTCAAGCAGTTACGACTAAGACGATATCTAGCGAGCAATAGCAGTATTATTTTGAAAGTTAGTTTCATTTAAGCTATCAGTTTGGTTATTAAGCTATTCGTTGCACAGTATGAGTGTTAGTGTGAAGTATTTTAATAAAGGCAATTTTTCCATTATTCAATATTGGAGTTATTTATTCAACAGTTTAGCGATACGAACCTAGCAAAAGGGAAAATAAGAGGATTTGCAAGTAAATTCGTTACAATATTTTTTTTTTGAATAACCCTGCAAAAATCTCGAGTACTCCATGCATGCATGTATGGAGTACTCGCTATAGACCAACCAAAATAAAACACGATTCATACAAAAAAGATGGTCCAATTAACATTGCGATGTCATAGGAATGCACCATATACTCCAGCTCCGCATCACATTAGAGTAATCCATGGAGTACCCTCAGTCCAATAAACATCCCTGCAAACATTGTTTACTATATAGTTTGGCAGCTTAAATAGAGGTTATGTTGCGAATAGAGTGGAAGGCAGTGGACTAGGCAGTCGAATGTCATATAATGAAGGAATGGTGTTCGGAGTTTTTTCAAAGTTAAAAAAAAAAATGATAGACGCTTTAATATAAATAAAACTATTGTTTTAATAACAACAAAGACGCCTTATATATTCTATATACATAAAATAATGTGCGTGTGACTGTGCGAATTTTCACCGATCAGCTGTTAGTTGCGCTACTTGGTAAAATTTACAATGCCTGCAAAAATCATTGGATCATGTGGTCCACTCGAGTACTTACCATTATACTCCACCATGAACCAATAAACAGATCCCGCATTAAAAAATGAGAGAGCAAAAAATCATAGTTAGCTGTGAAATAAATTTTCTCGGCGTGACGTCACGCTTTTGACAACATGTTTCATTGCTGACGCAGTGTCCAGACTTTATTCCAATCGGAGTATTTTGCTCCGCTCTTACCTCCTACTACATTTTTTATCTCAAAGGTTTATTTGGGTCGAGTTGAAAGCTAAATAGTATTACTACCTAATATCTTTTTGTTGAAGTTTTTGGTGAGGAAGGACTATAAATCTTCCAGAGAACTTGATGTGACTTGTAGAGCGAGATTTTTGTTCGTCGAGAGAGGACTTTACTTTTCAATTGCCTAAAGAAGCACTTGTTGGCAAGAGTTTTTCTCCGTTTGATTTCTAGGCCAACTTTGTTTTTGTTCTAATGCTGCTTCTCAAATATACGAAATCCTTCACAGTCTTGAATTTATATCCGTCAACAGTGACATGGCTACAAGGGCCACGATGACAGCAAATAGTTCGTCTTGTTCTCATTACCTGGCACCTTGTGATTTTTTTACCGGGGATATTGGCATTCTCACTTCGCCATAGTTGGATGCCGCAACCTGTTTTTCATCACCGTTGATCGGGGCATCGGGTTCGTCTTCCCCCACACTCTGTTCGTCAGTTACCAGGTCGCCATTATAATTCCTCCAGGAATCTGCCCGGCCTTGAAACCTTCCATCATTAAAAGACGGTAAACCGAAAATAATAATATTTTTTCTCGATAAATATCCGGCCCACTTTTCTTCCAGAATGTGGTGTGCTACAATGAACTGCAAAAATCGAACACAACAACGTTCTATTACATTCGGAAACATGATCGTGTTCAATGATCCAACTTGCTTAAACGAACATAATCGACATTGATTTAAAATCAACCAACTTATTGCATGCGTGAATATAATCAATTCAGGCGTTTGCTCGTTTGCCACAACGGCGATTAAATTCCATAGTACAGGTTTACAAGTATGATATGTGTGAGAAGGAAACAATTCCTTTCTCTTTCTAACACACTGCCGTTTGACACTTCGGTCAGTGTCAAACTCATTGTTTACTATATAGTTTGGCATCTTAAATAGAGCTTATGTTGCGAATAGAGTGGAAGGCAGTTGACTAGGCAGTCGAATGTCATATAATGAAGGAATTGATGTTCGGAGCTTTTTTCAAAATTTGCCCGAAATCCTGACACAATAGGGAGTGTAGTTAAGTACGAAAATGAAAAAATGTAGTTAGGGTTTTCTCCTTTTTTAGCAGGAGATTTTCATTTTAAAAATGTATATATATAAACCAATGTTCCTTCTATTACTTATTTTATCTATGGAGCTTCACATGCACTTTATAAAAGCGTGCTTTTTATTTTTACGAACTTATTCCTCAATGAAAATAAATGAAACACGTATTAATGTAAGCATTAATCATATTTCTTAGTTTTAAATGTTCTTCTTAAATATTATAAATGTGTTAAAAGTAGCAGTACTAAAATAATATTGACAAATCTGATATGTCAAACTAATTTTATATAATAAAGATGATTTCATAAATTGCATGCATTTTATACATATGCATTATATTTTAAATTTTCTCTAACTATTCGTTTTGTGCTGACTAAATTTTGCTTATGCATAACTTTCTTTGGCTATATAAGCCAACAATTCCAGGGGCCGTTTTCACCATCTTCGGTGAACGCTAACAAACACTTTATTTGAATGAAATCGTTCAGTGATTCGTCAAATAAGGGTTATTTAAAATAACGGACGTTAAAATTTCTCCTGTCACATAAGGAAAAATGAAATACAACTATTTTTATAACATGAAGATAGATAGAAAATTTATTGGGGATTGCACTGCGACCGTTGATCATCAGATTGCGTCGCGTTCCAGGAGGATATGTTCCACCGTCTCTCCTGATCGATCACGAAATCGACATGAATACAAAATTATGTTTTTTATTTAGTTGAACGGCAATAGAAAATCGGTTTTTTTTTTTTTTTAAATGCAAGAAGGTTCAAGAAGAACGTAAGTTTTTAATTATTTGTGTGTTGCTTTGACGTTGGCATTACGTTGCTTATAGATTGAATCAATTAAATCACGTGTGTTCAAAGTCAGATGTAGACACAACGAAAGTGCCAAAACGACGCAAAAGCCATCTTAAGCGTATTTGCTTTAGGTGTTATTTATCAATATTAATTAAAAATGTTAGATATCCTAAAAAGTTGAACTTAGGCAAGATACAAAGAGGCGTAGCTTCGTAGATGCCTGCAAAATATGGCATGCAGCTAAGATCTCTCTACACCTCAAGATTGCTTATGCTGTGTCTAATACGCGTCTATGAAGCTACTCCTCGTGTCCATCTTCACTTAGATTACATTTCAAAGACATTTTGTTTAGCTTTAAACTTTGTTCATAATATTCATGTACATGTCTACTACTATGACAGTCGCTTGCATACTACTATTTCATTATTTAAAAAAAAATTATATTCGGAAAAATGCAACCTTATCACGTGCATTCTCAAACACGGTTGCCACACCATGTTGTCATTTGGGACCAAAATTTATCGAAAAAAGGACCAGACCTCAAAAAAAAGGACAAAATTTTAGTTTAATTTTATTTGTATACAAACAATTCGGCAAGTTACTAGAGTATTCAATATTCAATATAGTTTATTAATAAATTTGTACAGGTGAGGCTATTGTCTCTTAACGTACATCAACATTCGGATCTTATGCAATATTTCGAATTTCTAAATTTGTTTTTAATATATATTATGTTAAATAAGTAATTTATTAAAACTAATCGTAGAATTAATATCAACTATTCTATGTGTATATATTTGTATGAATGCACAAAAATAAAACAAAATAAGAAACAAAAATGGAAGAATGCCTCTGATTCAGAAAAATTAAAAAAAGATATTATGCATGTATATTTTGCAAAAATTCTGATAAAGCTAATTTAAAGCGCCTGTTATTGCGTTAATTTTTAATGTCATTTGGTAGTGAGTTCCATAAATTTATAGCACTGACAAAGAATGTTCTGGAAGATGTAAGTTACTTATAGCGTGGAACAAGAAGGTTGCCAGTTCTGTCGGATTTTGAAAAACGTAAATTTCTAAAGAGGTATTCCGGTTGCCTTTTATGGATTAAATCGTGCAGGAACCCCAAATTGCGATAATTCAGAAAGCTAACGAGTCTGCAATTAAGTATCTTGGATGAAAACTCTGATATATGATCAAATTTCCGCCTAGAAAATATATATCGAGCGCAGCTGTTTAAAGCTAGCTGCAGCTTTTTCAGTGACTCACTGTCGATATTTCCGAAAACGATCCCCCCAAAGGATATCAGTGGAAATATAAGAGTTCTCACTAATTTCAGTTTCACATTAATTGGAATTAGATCTGCTGAATGCCACAAGTTTACATGGTCCTTGCATCCAAGGTATGAGTTCAACTTAAATACAAGGCTTGCAAGGATAAAGTAGGCAATGTCGTAACGAGCTGCCGGGAATACGCCAAACACATAGCCTTGGTCTTAGAAGCATTTAGATTTAATTTATTGTCATTTGCCCATGAAGATATATGCTGAAGGTCTTCATTCATTCTGCACCCCAGATCATCAGATAGGCCAATCGGACGAGAAAGATATACCTGAGCATGATCAGCATACAGATGTATCGATACGCTCTTGGTAATATAGGTCATATCATTAATAAAAATAGAAAATAGTATTGGACCGAGAATGGATCCCTGTGGCACCCCTGAATCAAGGCGTTTCATCTCCGAGCAGCTAGTTCCAACCACTACTTTCCGTAAGCGACCTCCAAGATAACTTTCAAGCAATCTTACGAAACTATCAGAGAATCCGTAGTATTTGCTTAATTTTAGTAAAAGAATAGAGTGATCCACTGTGTCGAAAGCTTTGGAAAAATCCAAAAGCGCCAGCACAGTTAATTCACCTCTGTCATAGGCAGGGCGGATATCTTCGATAATTTTGAGCATGGCGGTATTACAACTGTGGAAGGGTCTGTAACCAGACTGAAATTCGCTCAAGAGCCTGTTTGTATTAAGATAATCTGTAATTTGGGCAGCCGCTAGTTTCCCCCCGACTTTTGACAAAACTGGCAATATACTTATGGGACGATAATCTGTTGAGACAGCAGCCGACGGTTTTTTAACAAAAGGAATGACTTTGCTATTTTCCAAGCATCGGGAAAGGTTGACGTTGTAATTGAAAAATTAATTATGTGAGTCAGAGTGGGCACTATGTATTGCATTATCAGTTTCAAAAACCTAAGACTAACACCATCCTCACCAACTGCATTCGATTTAATTGCAATCATACTTCTCATGACATCGACCTCCGTTACTGCATTGAACTGAGATTCATTTTCTGGTGTATGAAGTAAACTTTCATCAATCTTGAAGTTCCCGTAATTATTTATTTTGCATGACTGTAGAAAGAAATTGTTCATATCATCTGGATTTAAATCGCATCCTGAATCAATTTTTGATCCGATACCTAGGGATCTTAAATTTTGCCACAGATTTTTAACCGGCAAATCAGTATCAAGCTTCGTTTTATAAAATTCTCTTTTAGAACTCTTAATTAGCAGCGTAGCATTATTTCTGGCTTGGCGATAAAACTCCAAAGCTGTTTCCGTAGGGTCACGCTTCCAACGACCATATAACTTATTGCGTGCTCTAATAGCCTACAACACTTGATTCGTGAAACATGGCTGTTTCCTGCTTTCAGTTTTGACTTCCTTTAGTGGAACATATTTATCAAACAAGTAAAGTACTTGCGATACAAAAAAATTAAGTTTTCGAGTAATATCAGGAAGGATCCACACACAGTTCCAATGCAAAACACTAGCCTCATATGCAAGCTCAGAAAGATTTACTGCTTTAAAATCCCTGTAGTAGAACTGTACTTTATTTGTGCAACTTAGGGCTATGTTATATGAAATAAACAACATGTCATGGTCAGATAATCCGGTCAGGGAGAATTGGTCATAATGGAGCACTTCCTCCGAGCAAGTCCTCCGTTAGTTTTAGACATCGTGAGTCATTGTTGAGTATATCCGTGTTGAAATCTCCACAATGTAATGTATGCTCATACAATTGCGAAAATAAATTATCTAGCTTAAATGTTTTATTTGGTTTGTATACACATATAATTAAGCATTAATTAAACCCATTCCCAACTTCCAAGAAAATATACTCAATAGGATCATCTACACTTGACTTAAAAATTATTTTGTGAGGAATATTTGCTTTGCAGTATATGAAAACACCCCCACCCCTGGCACCCGTTTTCCTGTCGTTCCTATTAACTTTGTAACCATTTAATGCATACATGTTATCACTAATATCTTCCCTAAACCAGGTCTCAGTCACACATAAAATATCTATTTTTGAATCCTACAGAATGAAGTTCATGTAATCAAGCTTAGGGGTATTAAAGCTACGAGCGTTTATGTGACAGAGCTGCAATCCCGGATGATTTTTGCTTACAATATTTAAGATAAACCTCAAACAATCATTGTCAGTACTCAAGAACTCATTCGAACTATTCGTAACAATTAACGCAACTAGTGTAATTGGCTTTCAATAACAAGAATTACTAAAATCAAAACAAGGTAAAGGGCATACATGTTTATACATACATATGAAAGGAATAGATAAAAGAAAATGAATATGAAGAAGATAGCTTGCTTAGTTAAAACAGTAATAATAAATATAAAAAGGCTATGTCTTTCACCAATCTAACGTTGTGAACCTAGTTTTGCTTGATTGCAATGAAATAAAATATATAGCGCAGTTAGGTTTTAGTAAGGAACGGTTAAAAAATTTGCGTTGTGGCAAACTCAATGAATCGTAAATGAAACGAAGCAATTGTGTTAATGCTATTTTTATAGATGCTTTCATTTTCACTCACAGTTTAAACTTCATACCAGAGACTAGATTCAGTAAGTGTGAGTTTTGAACTCAGACTAAAAATAAAGCGTCTTAAAAGTTTCAACTGTATAATAATTGAATACCGATCGAAATATCTAAACACTAAAACAAGTCTTTTTCTTATTAGTGCGTTGTTTCATCAAAAATTAATGACAATGTGTTTGTCCGAACATACAACACTTCATTTTTAATGCCTCGCCTAAATTATCTCCCAATTGAAATGTCATTGTTCTGCTACATTTTATTGATAGAGCAATTTTCGTGGTAAGAATTCCATCGGAGTAAATTGAAAATGTATGTAGGTAATAGATTTGCAAAGATTTTTTTAGCAGTGTTTTGAATTTTTGTTTCAGAAAAAGAACCAAAATTGAGAAAAAGCGACCAGCGGTCCATATGGGGTGGCCGGGAATGGACTGAAATGGCAACCGTGTTCTCAAATGCAAGCTTCCACATCAAATACATATACGTATAAGTACTTCGACATTACGAAATACATTTTCGCGTTGTGAGGCTAAGTATTTTTGCATAAAAGCTTTGTGACCACCACAATACCACAGATTAAGTATAAAATTTCACAAAAATAATATATTTTTTCGAAAAATCACACAGAATATTCGCAGTCGTTGTTTACGAATTTAGAAACAATGAGAATGGCAAATAGGAACATGTATAAAATATAATGTCAAAACGTATATGCACGAAAATGCTTTAAAAACGCATGAAATTGTTAAAGTAAAGTTCAAAAATAAATGATAAAAACTTTAATATAAATAAAAAGATTCTTTCAATAACAACAAAAACACCTTATATATTCTATATACATATCAATTGGTAAGAAATATCTCACTTTAAAATTTAAATATTCTAAAGTTTTTTTTTTGAAACTGAGTCCAGAACTGTGCGTGCGAATGTGCGAATTTCACCAATCAGCTTTTAGTTGCGCTACTTGGTAAAATTTACTATGGTCAAACTATTGTGGAACTCATTGGAACCTGCGTGGAACATGCGTTTGAGACTGAACGAAGTGTCAAAATTACCGGGGCTGCTGTCGTGGAAAGGACTGCTGCTGTCGTGGAACGATATAGGACAATAACCACGCCCACTTTTTCGATATCGAAAATTTCGAAAAATCGAAAAAGTGCGATAATTTATTACCAAATACGGATTAAGCGATGAAATTTGGTACGTTAGTTGAACTTATGACGCAGAATAGAAAAAAAGTAAAATTTTGGACGATGGGCGTGGCACCGCCTACTTTTAAAATTAAAGGTAATTTAGAAGTTTTGCAAGCTGTTATTTGGCAGTCGTTGAAGATATCATAATGAAATTTGGCCGGAATGTTACTCTTATTACTATATGTCTGCTTACTAAAAATTAGCAAAATCGGAGAACGACCACGCCCACTTTTTAAAAAAAAAATTTTTTTAATTCAAATTTTAAAAGAAAAGTTAATATCTTTACAGTATATTAGTATGCCAATATTCAACTCCAGTAATGATATGGTGCAACAAAATACGAAAATAAAAGAAAATTTCAAAATGGGCGTGGCTCCGCCCTTTTTCATTTAATTTGTCTAGGATACTTTTAATGCCATAAGTCGAACAAAAATTTACCAATCCTTGTGAAATTTGGTAGAGGCTTATATTCTAGGACGATGGAAATCGGTTGAAGCCGCACCCAGTTTTTATACACAGTCAACCGTCTGTCCTTCCGCTCGGCCTTTAACACGATAACTTGAGCAAAAATCGATATATCTTTACTAAATTCAGTTCACGTATTTATCTGAACTCACTTTGTATTGGTGCAAAAATTGGCAGAAATCCGACTATGACCACGCCCACTTTTCGATATCGAATATTACGAAAAATGAAAAAATGCCATAATTATATACCAAATACGAAAAAAGGGATGAAACATGGTAATTGTATTGGTCTATTGACGCAAAATATAACTTTAGAAAAAAACTTGGTAAAATGGGTGTGACACCTACCATATTAAGTAGAAGAAAATGAAAAAGTTTTGCAGGGCGAAATCAAAAGCCCTTGGAATCTTGCAAAGAATACTGTTCGTGGTATTACATATATAAATAAATTAGCGGTACCAGACAGATGAAGTTCTGGATCACCCTGGTCCACATTTTGGTCGATATCTCGAAAACGCCTTCACATATACAACTAAGCGCCACTCCCTTTTAAAACCCTCATTAATACCTTTAATTTGATACCCATATCGTACAAACACACTCTAGAGTCACCCTGGTCCACGTTTATGGCGATATCTCGAAAAGGCATCCACCTATGGAACTAAGGCCCACTCCCTTTTAAAATACTCATTAACACCTTTCATTTGATACCCATATTGTACAAACGCATTCTACTCACTTTTATAACGATATTCCGAAAAGGCGTCCACATATAGAACTAGGGCCCACGCCCTCTTAAAATACTCATTAATACCTTTCGTTTGACACCCATATTGTACAAACGCATTCTAGAGTTACCCCTGGTCTCCTTTATGGCAATATCACGAAACGGCGTCAACCTATGGAAATAAGGATCACTCCCTTTTAAAATACTCATTAACACCTTCCATTTGATACCTATATCGTACAAACAAATTCTAGAATCAACCCTGATCCACCTTTATGGCGATATCCCTAAATGGCGTCCACCTATAGAACTATGGCGCACTCCCTCTTAAAATACTCTTTAATACCTTTCATTTGATACACCTGTCATACAAACACATTCCAGGGTTACCCTCGGTTCATTTTCCTACATGGTTATTTGCCCTTATGTTGCCCCCATAGCTCTCAACTGAGTATGTAATGTTCGGTTACACCCGAACTTAACCTTCCTTACTTGCTTGAACTAATTTAGTATGAAAATGTGCACATATATGGGTCCTACAGAAAATTATACAAAAGTCTTGAATTGGGGTATCTGAGGACGCGTAGTTATTCCAGTATTAAGAATACAAACACGGGTGCTAAGTTTTTCTACTCGCTCATAAGTTCTCCGCGAAAAACAGTTTGAATCCGAGGTCGACTGCAATAACCCGTCCAAAAATGTAAAAAGAGAAATGAAAAGACGCGTTTGGTCTTGTTATCAATAGTCCAAAGGCGGAAAAGTATTCGAATTGTTGGAAGCGAGGCAAAAACGCGTCTATTAATACCTCCCCCGACGGTTTTGGTCGTGTTTTAGCAATCGTCCCCTGTAATAAAGTATCACAATTTGTTATTTAAAATTGCCCAAAACATATGGATTTTAAAGAGAGATGTAATTAAGTGCTTGTTTGAAAGTAAATAAGGATATTTCTTTATAATTTTACAATAAACATTTTTGGGCAGTCTTCGTTAGCAGCTACTACACTTTTCTTGGACCTAAGAAGTACAACAGTGCCAAATAGCATCCACAAAATAAACGAACAAGAACAAGCATTTTATCAGGTGATCGTGGCTGGGTATGTGCGTGCTGCTACATATCCTACTTGTAGACCTTTACAATGATTACATTCATCGGAATGAAAAGGCAAATATGAAAGCTCCATGCGTCTGAATATTTGCATGATTCTTCTGCCCTTACGTCACGGGGACAAGCTACATATAAATATACATATAAACCAGGGATGCACCTTAACGTTAAGCTAATCGTTTATCAAAAAATATCCACCGTTTCCGCTGAAACACTTCGAAATATTATCGATAAAGAAATTATCAAGATAAATTGTATCTCGTTTTTAACCGAAACGAAAAGCTTTCGTTAACGTTAAAAACGTTAACAAAAACGTGATATTTTATGTTTGAATTGTGCTGGCAATGCTATAGCCATGGTGAAGCCGTAAGGTGGTAACAGCCAGCGGACATACACACACAAACTCTATGTAATTTGTTTGTGTAATTCATTGGTGGTAATGTCAAAAATACTCTGAGAACTACTACTGTCAAAATTCATGAGAAAAAATGCAATCAGCTTGGCTAATACTTTCACCTTTAATGACTCCGCCATCAATCAGCTTTGCCAGCATAGTTTGAAATTAATAATCAACATAAACGATTTGATTTCGTTTTGATATGGCAGAAAACGAAACAAAATCATGTCGTTAATTTGACGTTCTTAACGTTAATAAACGAAACAAAGTCATTTCGTTTCGTTTATTAACGTTAATTATCGTAACGAAATGATATCGGTTCGTTGGTTAAGCATGCCTGATATAAACATACATATAAGCATTGCTTACGATTCTGTTTGTTTGCCGAACTAAACGACATTAATTATCGTGCTTTGAAATTATTCTCCACTTGCCTTCGTTTGATCAATACAATCGTACCCAAAACTTGTTCGGTCATTCGATCGCAATCATGCTAACAGAGTCTTGTAAAGACAGATGCTGAGTTTATTCAATTACGAGTTTATACAATATGAGTTTATTCGAATGAATGAATGTGAATGCAAGTTTAAGTGTTTAATTAAATTAAGAAAATTGTGATTTTTGCAGTTCTCTGGTGTTCTAATGGGAACCATAATTGGTCATCCTACACGTTTCAGACGGACTCCATGTGAATCTGATAAGGCAGATAACTTTTTTCTGAGAAACATTTCATGGCAGAAACACAATCGAAAGGTTTGCCAAGCCACCAAATCAATTTGAAGTAGTTGTTCGCCCGCTTTCAAAAAAGGACGAAAAATATACTCCGAAAATATAATTTTTACTCCGGCGTCGTCGTTTACCCAGGTAACAGTTTTAAATACTCCGAACACAGGTAGCGAAATATGAGAGAAATGTAATAAATCGAAATATTTCAAAAGTGCTACGTCATCAAACTTTTTTTATTCGCAACACTAAGGGATACTATCATCTCTAAGCTGATACTAAGAAGTGACTTGTATGCACATCAACAAATCAATCATTATGTCTACCCATATGTCCATAAAAGCAGCGGAGAGAAGCGCACAGACACATGCATTTATCTGAGATACTCCCTAAAGTAGGCAACCATCTGTGGAACAATCATTATGTCTACACATATGTACGTACACGCAACGGAGAGAAGCGCACAAACACATGCATATAGCTTATCTGAGATGTTCACAAAGTAGGCAATCATTTGTGCAAGTATCACTCACATATACAAGCGCATATGAAAAATATGCATCTGTAGCTATAGCTGGTAATTGTATAGCTGGTAAACAGATAGTAAATTTTAGAAACGCCTAGAAATATGCAAACGAGGTATAAAGAGTATAAAGAGCGCCAGCTGAGGCATGGCGATGAGTTTAATTTAAGAACGCTATCTGTTGAGAAGTAGAAGTGTTATTGTGAAGTACTTTAATAAAGGCCATTTTGCATTATTGAATAGTGGAGTTATTTATTCAACAGTTTTGTGATTCGAACGTTAGTAGAAGGTTGCAAATAAGCAGAACTTCCCAAAATTCGTTACAATTGGTGTCAGAAGAGGAATTGTTGAATAAATTCTGGCGATTTCGAATACAACTTGGACATGGCAAAGTTAAGTGAATTAAGGATCTAGCAACTGAAAAAGGATTTGGAGAACCGTGGATTGAATTCAACCGGCAATAAGATCGAACTTCAAGCACGGCTATGAGAGGTATTGGAGTTGGAAGGAATTAATGTGGACGAGTATGTCTTTTATCCTGATGTGGAAGAATCAACAAAAAAATTGAATAGAAAAACGAAACATCGCAGACAGTTACCAGCACAGACTCGAACATGATTTTGGCTGCAATATCTGCTCAAACGTCGACAGTGTCATCTCAGCTGGAAGAACAAATATAACATTTCAACTGGCAGAACAGGAGCCATATATGGAATCGCAGGAGACACACATAACGTCCAAGATTGAAGCACAAGAAATGCGTATTTCAGAAATGTCGAAACAGATAACAGCCAAGATTGAAGCACAGGAAACACAAATTTCATCACAGATGGAAGAACAAAAGACATATATGGCAACTCAACTGAAAGAACAAGCGACACGCATAACAGTACAACTAGAAGCACAAGAGGCGCGTATATCATCAAAACTCGAAGCGCGCATGGACGAAAAAATAATGGAGTTTGAAGAAAAATTTGAGACAGAGGTGGATGCGTTGAGAGGTCGTATACAGGAATTGCAACTTAATCGCCCGGCTGCTTCAGCGAGTAATACGAAGGTAAAAACTCCATCTTTTGACGGTTCTGTTCCTTTCCAGGTCTTTAAGCTACAGTTTGAGAAGACCGCAGCAGTGAACAACTGGAATGCTGAAGATAAAGTTGCTGCACTCTTCGAGGCACTGAAAGGGCCTGCAGCTGAAATCTTACAGACTATTCCAGAGTACGAAAGGAACGGTTATGAAGCATTGATGGCCGCTGTCGAGAGACGTTACGGAAGCGAGCATAGGAAACAGATATATCAAATTGAGTTGCAAAATCGCTACCAAAAAGCGAGTGAGACTTTGCAGGAGTTTGCGTCGGATGTCGAAAGACTGACCGCTCTAGCAAATACGGACGCACCCGTGGAATACACCGAGAGGGTAAAAGTCCAGAGCTTCATAAATGGCATACGAGATGTGGAAACGAAACGAGCTACTTATGCGAATCCCAAACTAGCATTTGCTGAAACGGTATCGCACGCACTGACTCAGGAAACAGCCTCACTTTTGAGCAACCCAGCGTACAAAGCTCATCGCGTGGAAGTGGAAAGGCCAGACTGGGTAGACACAATTTTGGAAGCACTGAAGGGGTCACAACAGAAAAATGCTGGAGTTATGGAATGTTTCAAGTGCGGCAACTCAGGTCACATTGCACGTCATTGCAGCACCGGTTCTAATAGTTCCAACAATGTGGGTGGCCGTAAACGCAGAGCTGAAGGATATGAGCAAATCTCCAAATCTACTCAATCGTTAAACTAAAGCGAGTCAGCCGCAAGGGGCAACAGCTGGCTCCCGTCCCATAATCTCTATCTCACAAATTGGAAGAAGGTCAAAGAATCTTACTGCCGGAGGACATGCGGATGGAAAGGAACGTTTACTGACTGTAGATACGGGTGCATCACATTCCATCATTCGAGCGGATTTAGTCAACAAGAAGATAAGACCATTGCATGGAGCAAGATTGCGTACAGCCACTGGAGAAGACACCACGGTTCTAAGAGGAGTATCATGTGAAGTCGCAATTGGAAACGTCACGGTAGTACACAATTTTATAGTGGCAGGGATTGTTGATGAAATCATAATTGGAGTGCACTTCTTACTCGACGAAGGCATCAATATCGACATGCAAAACAAGACGATGCGATATAGGAACATGGATGTTCCACTTAATTTCGGCTACGAGAGGGACTACTGCAGTAAACGAGTGCTGGTGGAAGAGAGTCAGCAAATACCCACAAAATCAGGAGCAGTCGTCTGGGCAAAGCTTGATGGAGATTGTGGGACAAAGAAATTGTGGGTTGTCGAAGCAGCATACAAATCAACACCGAACGTACTTGTAGGAAAAACCCTGGCTATAACAAAACAAGATGGATGTGTCCCGGTTAGAGTACTCAATGAGTTCAAGTCACCACTCAAACTGAGCAGAGGAGCCATTTTGGGAAGATTCCAAGAGGCTGAATTAATAATCAATTGAGAAGAGCTCTAGGAGGAGGTTTCAACTAGCAATATTGATCTTTCAGATGATATCATGGCATAGGGACTAGAGGAAGACTATCAGAGTAAGGCAAAAGAACTGCTCCTAAAATACGCGAACATATTTGACCAAGATGGCTCCAAACCAGGCCGCAGGATGGGAAAATGAGGTTTTGCGTGGACTACCGGAAGTTGAATGACGGGGGTGGTCTTTGGCAATTTACAGTGATGCATTTTGGACTATGTAATGCACCAGCTACTTTTGAAAGACTCATGGACCTGATCCATGAAAGGACTACATTGGAAACCATGCTTAGTGTACCTAAACGACATCACCGTATTGCGAACGAACTTCGAAGAACATCTGAAGAACTTGGAGGAGGTTTTCGAAAGAATAGCTGGTGCTGGTCTGAAACTAAGTCGCAAAAAGTGTGCGCTGTGTAAAAAGGAAGTAAATTATTTGGGTAACAAAGTAACGACAGAAGACATCTGTACTGCGAATTAAAAGAAAGAGGCAGTAAAGGATTGGCCAAGACCACAGAACCTGTATGAATTGAGAAGTTTCCTTGGGCTGTGCACATATTACCGCCTATTTGTACCAAACTTTTCCAGAGTATGGGCTACTCTTGAGCCCTCCTTGAGCTTGCAAGAAAAAATAAAGCTTTTGAATGGAAAAAGGAGCAAGAGGTGGCTTTCCAAACATTGAAGGAGCGTTTTTGCACTGCCCCAATGTTGGCATATCCGATTCCAGGGGCAACATTTATTCTAGGTACAGATGCGAGTGGATATGCTATAGGAGGCGTTTTGTCACAACTGGTTGGTGGACAGGAGAAGGTAGTTGCTAATTACAGCCATTCAAGTGGAAAACCAGAGAGGAACTACTGCGTTACACGGAGAGAGCTGTTGGCATTGGTAGAGTGCATTAAGTATTTTCACAAATACCTCTACGACCAGCGATTCCGCGACAGATCACGCAGCGTTGAAACGGCTTCTGCAGTTCCGTAATCCGAAGGACAACAGGCACGGTGGATCGAGCGACTACAAAGCTATGACTTTTCCATTGAGCATCGAAAAGGTAAAAACCATGGAAATGCTAATACAATGTCACGAAGACCATGTAGTTTGGAATGCAAGCACTGTTCAAAGGCCGAGGCTAAAAAGACATTATAGATGTCCGGCTAATGAATGGATGAATGGGTCAAGGGACAACTAAGGAAGTGTCAGCTAGAAAATACAGATCTGTTACATATTATGCAATTTCCCCGTTTTGATCTTGGGTATTTGCCAAGAAAAGCTATGTATATCTTTTGCAATGGTCGCACTGTAACTACCTCATTCTCGATCCCTGGTTTCAAAACTGAGTTAGCTGGCTTTGCTTCTTTACAGACTTGACAATCCCTCACAAAGTTCTGCACCTGCACCACCATATTTGGCCAATAATACAGCCTACGCAGAAGATGTAGCGTTTTTGCCATATCCCGTGTGAAGCTATCTCTGGACAGTGCGCATTCTCGATGAGAGTTGAAGTCAAAGCTTCCGGAACCCATAGTTTCCATTCGTTCTCTTCCAGTTCGATGGTCTTCGGCAACAGCTTTTTAAAAACCATCCCGTCCTCTACTTTCAAGTCGGGAAGGCGATCTTTATTGTTTTCTATGGTTTTCACTAACTCCTGGTACTCTTAGGTTTCAAACTCAGTTGTGTCTAAATTGGAGATTGACGAATTGGCGACTTCCTCTATACAGCGCAACAAAGTGTCGACCACTATATTTTCTGAGCCTTTGCGATGCTCTATTTCGAAATCAAAAACTTGTAGTTGGAGTGACCACCTCGCCAATCTACAATTTAAATCTTTTAAAGACATCAACCATTTTAAACTCGCGTGATCGTTTACAACGGTGAATGGCATCAGCTCGATATATGACCGAAATTTCTTAACCGCCATCACCGCTGCGAAACATTCCTTCTCGGTGGTGCTGTACTTTCACTGGCATTCATTAAATTTTTGAGAGAAATAAGCTATGGGATTCTCCCCACCATCATTTTCTCTTTGGTACAGCACCGCACCCGGGCCATACCAGACGCATCGCACTGTACCCAAAACCGTTTCGAGAAGTCAGGGTGTTTCAACACCGGGGCACTCGTAAGTGCCCTTTTTAATCTGTCGAATGCTTCTAAAGCCTCCGGAGACATCTCAAATTTTCTACCCTTTTTAAGCGAGTCGGTTAGGGGCGCTGTTATTGTGGCGAAGTCCTTAATGAAGCGTCTATACCACCCAGCGGTGCCCAGAAAACTCCGTACCTGTATAACTGTTGTAGGAGCAGGGATAGTTAGTATAGCTTTTATCTTCTCAGGGTCTGTTTTTAGCGTTCGACCCCCTACAATGAAACCTAGATAAGGCAGTACCTTGAAACAAAATTTAGATTTACTTAATCCTATCGTTATGTTTGTGTCTTTTAGACAGATCACCACTTCCCGCAGGATTCGCAGGTGTGACTCGAAATCCGGTGCGATGATTAATAAGTCATCCAAGTATATAAAACGTTCGATTTCAATCTTTGTCGAATTACCCGGTCCATTAACCGGCACAATCTTTGAGCTGCATTACACAACCCGAATGGCATGGTTACGAATTGGTAGAGAGGATGTCCAGGCACAGTGAAGGCGGTATATGGCTTGCTACTTTCATCGAGTTCTATTTGCCAAAATGCAAATTTTAAATCGACACTGCTTATAAAATGCGTACCGTCCAGGCGACTTATTATTCCTTAAATATTTTGTAGCGGATACGCATCCTTCACTGTGAGGGCGTTTATTTTGCGCGCGTCTAAGCAGAACCGGTTCTTTCCTGGTTTGCGAACGACCGTCGTCCGATTGCTCCAAGGGCTCTCACTCTCTTCTATTACACCTAGCTCCAGCATTTTATCGATCTCTTCCTAGACGATTGCCTGCAGAGCCGGGGACAGAGGGCAATGCCGCTCTTTGACTGGTACTTCTTCGTCAACAAGCTTTATGGTATGCTTTTCAAACTTAGTGCGCCCTAACCCGTGTTTCTCATAGGTTCTGAAACCATTAACTACTTCATCTAAACGCCGTTTTTGATCAGGTGTGAGGTCGTGGAACACGCGCCGTTCATACTTGTCCTCCTCGGATAGCAGGTCATGTTCTATCTTTGATAAATCGATTTCATCTGCTGCTTTTATATCTGGTGCCAACTCAAAGATACGCGAAAAGTCGATCCCTAAGTATATTTTTTCTTCCAAGTATGGGCATACAAAATTTTAATTGTTTGTTCTGATTTGTTGAATTTTACTGGAAGGGAGATTTTTGCTAACACATTATGTCTGCGGCCACCTGCGGTTTTGACTGAGGACACGTATCGCTCAATTGGCATTCCTATTTCGTCTACAAATTCTCGACAGCCTCGGCCTAAAATGCTTACTGACGCACCAGCATCTAACAGACCCCTTGTTTGTATTCCCATTATCTCGATGTCTGCGTACACGCGCGGATCACCTTTGCTAACTGTTTGCACCGAGGCCACTACTTTTCGCCGGAGTATTTTTCGTTGGCGAAATCGTTTTCGTGTCTTTTGAACTCTTCGCGACACTCCTCTACGTCCCATTACCACACTTTTTGCGAAAATCCCTTCCCGAGTTTCAAGATACTTCCAAACCTCTTATCATACGATAGTGAACTTTGCCTAGCAACCTTTGGTTGTTGGACTGTTTTTGCGTTATTTATAAAAATTGCAATTTCCTTTTTATTCGTTGGTTGATCTATTGTTGGTTTGTTGGTGGCGGCATCTACTTTGGCGAGGTTAGCGTTGAGCGCGATTCCCCCGTCACAATCGCGTTCCGTCCAGCGCTTCCCGTCGGATTGCGCACCGGAGACCTCTTTGCGATTGGCGGTTGCTTCGATAAATGTTGGTGGCGTATTTTCTCCTCGGTGATTTGACCCTCATCACCGTGAGGAAATTGCTCATGGTCTTCTGACTCTCTAATCTCCTCGACCTGTTGAGTGCGTGGCATAAATGTGTTGGGTGTCGTCCGTTCGCGGCGTAGAAAGCACCGTTCCGCTTCCCTGCACTCCATCCTGAGTTGGTCCAACGAATACACGGCAATAGGATACACTAGCTTAGCCAGTGATTCGCGCAGCTTCCATTTTACAAGACGAACAATCTCGAATTCTGGAATAGTCTTCTTTAGTCTCGAGCGCAGCGTCCCTATTATGTGGAAGTAATCATCAATGTTTTCCCCCGACCTCTGTTTCCTATCTGTCAATTCCCTTAAAATCTCAAAAGCAGTGCGCTGTGATGCGTATTGACGCAGCAGCGCTAACTGTAAGCCCGGGCAGTCGAATTTTACATGGGCACGGATATACAGCCAATACCATTCCCTGACCTCACCGCTTAATAGTCTATGGAAGGCGCATAAAATGTCCCCCCATGAACACCCATATTGATCCTTCAAATATTCCAGACGGAACATGAAGTCCTCTACTTACATTGCGTCACGATGCCCTGATGCTCCCTTCTCTCCCGTTCCGACGTTGCTCCTTGTCCTGTAGAGATAGCTGTGTGTACTCCTGACTCTAAAAATGGTGGTTGGCGAAATGTTATTGAATCGTTGCGATTGAGTGCATGCGCAGCTGTATGAGGCATGGGAAAGTTGTTGTTTCTGTTCATGTTGACATTGGTTGGATTCTCCTGCATAGCCAACTCAGTCCTGAAACGCCCGGATTCATATGATTCGAAACTGGAGTTGCGTGTTCTTCTTTTGTTACGGCGATTACGCGCCCCCTGACTATTTTCGGACATATGCAATGCTCCGTTTGCGTTTTGGCCGTGCTCAGCATCTCTGGTATGGTTTCGCGCATTTCATGTATGATGGCCCTTTTGGCTTCAGTCATCATCTCTAGTAATATGAGTGCTATGTTGTTACGCAGATCGCGATAATCGGTTGTAGAAGGGCGGAATGGGTCCCTATGGTCGGGCTGCTTAGGTTCAAGAAAGTTCAAGTTCGTTGGTGGGGTTACTTCTTTCTGGGGTTCTTGATGCGCTTTCTGTGGTTTCGGATTTGTTCCAGTGGCATTGGTGTTTTTGGCCTGGACACTGTTCGCATTTCCCTGTCTTACATTCCCCCCGGTAGCTGTGGAATTATTACCCCCTCCTATGCGATCCGAGAGATCTATAAAGGTAGGGTCATTTTGGCTAGGTAGCATGAGGTTTTGCTCGTTCGAAGCTAGCATACTTGCGTTTTTATTTTTATAGCGCGTATTGTATGGGGTATATCTTCTCTTCATCCGGTTTGCGATTTTAGCCCAAAAAATCTAAAAATCTTTTATTATTTTCCTTTTTAAATTCGTTTAGAAATTATTTTGTACTTGTTGTTGGTCTTCACCTATTTCCAATAATCATATAAGTGTGGGTGGGGAGATTCAGATGACTTATGGGGCATCTTACAAAAAAAGAAACTTGTGCTTGTGCGGAATCATTGGAGTATACGATAACGTTCCTGTGGATGTAGGCACTACTGTATATAGAAATAAAAAAAAAGTTCTTGATTGTGAGAGTTTATGCATTATGCCTTACACGACTCCTTGCTTGTGGTCATAATGCCTTAATTTCCGAATTAGAAGCTACTTATTTGAATGCTCAATACGGACTTCCAATCGTCCTGGTTCAAAACAAAGCATATGTATGTACGTTAACATATTGAAAAGATCGTTATAACTTGACAATCATTGTTTGGCTATGCCATCTGAGGGCTATTACTAGGTTCCGTCATTATTATTCAACTATCCCATGTTGGTGCAATTGAGTTGCTGGCTCAGCTACCACACACAAGTCACCGACTAGGGCGACTGTATATTTGACACATTTACTCGAATTTTATTTATATGTTCTTTCACTAAAGAAAACGAGCTCTGGTACCTTTTATACCTGAAATGGTGTTATTAACAGAAAAAATTATCGCTCATTGGAGGGCACCAATTTCAACCTAAGGCACTGATGTCATATCCTAATACTTTTGTTTGGGCGCCATTATTATATTGTAACGTGCACGTACCAGTGCATCCACCCTTTTGTTGCCATCAACATGGAATGCCCCAACTAGCTCCGGACATAAGGCGTGGTTCTCAACCCTAATCCACGTTGACAGGGGGCGGATGTTACAATCATCCTCGTTCATCTACCTACATCCACCGGAAGCCCGCCCATCCTTGGACCGCTCCATTTCTTTGCTACTTCAGCGGTTCCCCTTTCTTACCTTTACTTCGGATGATTCCACAGTACCTAACCTTTCGTCGTCCTTCACTCCCCTCCCAATCAAATTTAGCCAACCATATTTATAGAGTTTAAATTCAACTTAACTTTTTTTTAACAAAAGTGTTTTACGGTATAAAAAAAACCAAATTTAAAAAAACCGGAAATGCCACTTAGGTTAATATAATATATTGATTTTTTTTTGTAAGTAATAAAAGGTTACGTAAATACATAACACATAAAATATACAATTGTTCCCTATTAGTTTTTGGACTTTCTGTCACACAAAGGACCAAACATCGATATTGCTCAATCGAAGCATTAACTTGATTGCTTTCCTTCCACCCAGAATCCTACGACCTACCTAACAGAGCTCTATTTGGTAATAATAGGGATTTCTTGGGAGCCGGGCCTCTATGGCCTCTATAAAAAAAACCGAGGTAAAATTTTAAGTTTTTGGTTTGGTGTATTCATGTGACCGCAGCCACAAACTTGTAATGTCCTTATATTTATTCTGTCATGTCACCCTTTTTATTATACCATGCTAATTATACCATGCATTTCTGACAGATGGTAAATGTCACTTGCTGGCCGAAATGAAGCCCACTTCGCTTTTGCTCTGGTTCCTTTTTCTTCTTCTTCTTAAAATAAATTATCAATCGTATTATTTTAAAAGACAAGATTTCAGCCTCAGGTGTGGGGTGTTTCCCTACTGCTCTCACATTAATATTTAGCTATTTGAAGATTTTGGAAGAAATAAAAAAAAAAAACTAGGAAAGAAATGCATAATACACGTTCCAATATGAAAGCAGCAGTCAGCGGTAGTGCTATTAAAAGCCTGCAGATGTGAAAAATATAACTGCTGCCTCCGTTTACAGTGTTCCTAATGCACCCAGTGCTTCAGCCGCCACCGATGCCACTTCTGTTCATACCGCTGCCACTACCAATTCTGCCGCTGTCGCTGTGTTTTTGCTGTTTGAGGACTACGCCGACGCCAATAATTTTAACGAACGACATAAGTGCTTAGCTCTGAGGCGATGTATGTCTGGCACAGCTAAAGAGCTCGTATTGAATCAAGGGCTTGCAGATTATCCAACATAAAAAACGTTACTATGTGCTATGTTCAAACGCGATTGCTCCCGGCAAGAGGTTTACCGCCAGCTACGAGCCGTTAATTTAAAATCGTCAGAATCTTGCGTGAGTTGCGTCGTTGCAATGCAGTCAATCGCCGCACAATCAGACATAGCAGAGCAGGAGTTAGTCGATTTAATCATTGACGGGATCCCGGACCATAGCAACAGCATAAGCATTTAATATGGCGCCAACACGGTGAGTGACTTAATCCGACGTATGGAGCGGTATGAACAACGGCGGCAGAATACTACTTTGCGTAGGCCATCGAATACTTCTTCAATACGTACCGAATCCAAAGTGGTTGCTTCGGAAGATCTCTCTGCGGTACGCTGTTTTAACTAAGCACTACCAAAGCAGCTGCCCGAAACCACAGCGGCCAGTCGGATCGTGCTTTACCTGTCACCTGCTTGGACATATGCACCGCGATTGCCCGAAGAAAAAGGGCCAAACGACCAGTGTTGCAACTATTTCCATTGATGAATATGATTATCTAGAATCTAAGCAAGAGGTAAGTGTGGCCTTTTATGAAAAAAATCGAGGTAGATGGTCAGGGCTTACAAATACTATTTCTCTTTTTGATTCCGGCAGTTCAATTAGTATTGTACGGAAGTCGATTGCTAAACGATTTTTGAAGCTTTCAAATATTGCAAAGCCTACGAAGTTCGTTGGAGTCGGTAGAAGCAGAATTCATTATTTTGGCACTATACTGTGTGCAGTAAAATTTCAAGAAACTATTAAACACATCAACATACTTGCAGTTCCAGATGAAATATTAACTATACCTTTAATTCTTGGTCGAAACTTTTTGACACAATTTAATATTCACTTAATAAAAGTAAATCCTCCCAGCTCTGAATTTAATAAAGGGGAAAATAATGTATTGAAAATAAATGAATTTAATAAAGAGAAATGTAAACCTTATGCATCTGATTCGATTAATTGTAAAGCTGATGATAATGTTGGTAAAGTATCGGTTGATTATAAGGAAATATTAGACAATGTGTGTGAGAAATTCGATCAGGAATACTTTGAGAAAAGGGACTTAGGAAAATTTAAAGATTGTGCAGATAACGAATATGATTTGTTTGATTTAGCCGTGAGGGATATAATTGCCATCGATGAAAGTGTAGTCCAGTCAGAGGTAGACATAGGACCAGGTTTAAATAAATGTGAACGTGACGCCGTAGCGCAGATCCTAGTTAGCGATTATTTGTTCTCCACCTCGGTTGATAAGAAACCCTATGACTATAAAACGGCTATCCGTACGACTGATAATACCCCGTTTTATTGCCTACCGAGGCGATTGTCTTTCAAAGATAAGGAAGAGGTGCAAAAGATCACCGATGATCTTCCTGAACGTCAGATAATACGCCCGGGCAGCTCTCCCCATGCTTCGGCTATAGTTTTGGTGAAGAAAAAGAGTGGTGAAACCCGTATGTGTATAGATTATAGGGCTCTCAATAAGAAAACAATTAGGGATAATTTCCCACTACCCCTGATAGAAGACTGCATTGATTATATGTCAGGGAAAAAGTGGTTTACACTTCTTGATTTAAAGGATGGGTTTTTTTTTTTTTTTTTTAATCAGCTAGCAATGGAGGAGAGTTCTATTCCACTGACTTCTTTCGTGACGCCACACGGGCGATTTAAGTATCTTAGAATGCCATTCGGGCTTAAGAATGCGACAGCCAATTTTCAGAGATTCGTTTATAATATCTTTCGGGATCTGATCGATGCTAAGGAAATCTGAGTTTACATTGATGACATATTAATCGCTTCCCGTGACCTTGAAAGCCATATCGACACCCTTAGGAAAGTACTGAGGAGAACTTATGAGAAAAATCTAGAGCTAAAGCTTAGAAAGTGTAAGTTTTGTTACAACATAGTTGAATACTTTGGTTTTGGTTATCGGGTTACCTCATCGGGAATACAACCTTCAGAGTCCCACATTAGATCAATTGCGAACTATCCAATTCCTAGGAATCAAAAATAGCTTCGTTCCTGCATCGGATTGTTTTCATACTTCCGAAAATTTGTGCCATTCTTCGCAAAGTCACTTTTGGACTTATTACGCAAAGATGCCGAATTCATTTTTTCGGAATACTGTTTAAAATCCTTTAGGGATTTAAAGGAAATATTAGTTAGTGCACCGTTATTGGCGATTTATGATCGCCATCGTGAAACCCAACTTCATTGTGATGCAAGCAGTTTAAGTTTTCGGTCTGTTCTGCTACAAAAGCAGGATGATGGAAAGTTCCATTCAATCGCATATTTTTCGAAGACAACTACGCCGGCCGAGTCCAGGTGTCATAGCTTCGAGCTGGAGACTTTGTCAATCATTTATGCCCTCCGTAGATTCAGAATATATTTAGATGGTGTGCCATTCAAAAATTATCACGGACAGTAATTCAATAACTATGACCTTAAACAAAAACAAATTAACCCCGAATCGCCAGATGGGCACTAGAATTGGAAAACATTGACTATTCTATACACCATAGGAGCGGAACTAGTCTTGGGCACGTATATGCCCTCAGCAGGAGCCCATTGTCAGGAAAAGAATGCGAGTGCATCAACACCCATACTGTAAAACCTGAGTCGTTGCCCAACTATAAAGGTAATAGTGATTATAAAAGCGAAAATAAACAAATTGCTGTCGTAGATTTGGACGATATAGACATTCAGATCCAGATCGCGCAGAATAGGGACGAGAAGCTCAAAGAACTTATGAATAAGTTAGAGAAGGGTGTGTTGCGGGATATAAACTCGTAGACGGATTCGTATGTCGTAAGGTGGACGAGAAGGTTATGCTTTGCGTTCCTACAGAAATGCAGATATACCTAATTCGTACCATACATGACAAAAATAGGTCACTTAGGTACAGAAAAGTGCTATAATCAGATACGTAAAACTTATTGGTTCGAAAACATGAAAGATAAGATAAACAAATTCATACAAAATTGTATAAAGTGCATTGTCTACTCTGCACCAGCTCGTTCTAATGAACATAATATGTTTAACATACCCAAAAAGAATATACCTTTTGAAACTCTTCATTTGTACCACTTTGGCCCCCTGCCGGCAATTAAGTCGAAACGCAAGCACATACTCGTTGTTATCGATGCTTTCACGAAGTTTGTCAGGTTGCACCCCGTAAATTCTACTAGTACTAAAGAAGTGTGTTGTTCTCTAGATAAATACTTCAGTTATTATAGCCGCCCCAGGCGTGTCATAACCGATCGAAGTACTTGCTTCACCTCTCTCGAATTTAGTGACTTCCTGCTGAAGAGGAACATAGACCATGTGAAGGTAGCAGTGGCATCGCCACAAGCCAATGGTCAGGTCGAGAGGGTGAATCGTGTTCTAAAGGCCATGTTAAGTAAACTTACTGAGTCCACCGAACGAGCTGACTGGATTTCACATTTGTACCAGATAGAATATGCCATGAACAACAGTGTCCATTCCACAACGAAGCTTGCACCAAGTGAACTGCTCTTTGGGGTAACCCAACGGGGATGTATTGTCGATGAGTTTACGGAACTTTTGAAGATAAGCTGTCCACTGAAACTACTAGGGACCTTGATGGAATCCGACAGCGCGCACTAGGAAATATAGAACGATCGCAAGAGTACAATCATCAGTACTTCTTAAAACACAGTGTACCTGCCAAGTCATATTCGATAGGAGATTTTGTTGTAATAAAACACGTAGACACAATGGTAGGAACTAACAAGAAACTTATTCAGAGATATAGGGGTCCATACGTTATACATAAAGTGTTGCCCAACGACCGCTATGTTATAAGAGATATAGAAAATTGCCAACTGACACATTTTCCGTACGACAGCGTTGTCGAAGCCATTAAAATTCGAAAGTGGTGCTTGCCAACTAATATTGTAACCGAATCTCCGCAGTCTGCTGTTGATAAGGCCACACCACCTGAATGAATTGTAAACTGATTGAGGTCAATCAATAAGTCAGATTGGCCGAGATGTAATGTCCTTATATTTATTCTGTCATGTCACCTTATTTATTATACCATGCATTTCTGACAGATGTTAAATGTCACTTGCTGGCGGAAATGCAGCCAACTTTGCTTTTGCTCTGGTTCCTTCTTCTTCCGGTGAACATCAAAGAGCAAAGTCGAAAAATAATAGACAGCGACAATAAAATCTTAAAATATATTATCAATCGTATTATTTTAAAAGACAAGATTTCAAACTGTACATCAAAATTAATTTTACGACAAAAAAAAAACCAACAAATAAAAACTTATATCAAAATCTAAAAAAATTATAGTTGAGTTGTAATTTTTGGCCTTGGATGCGAACTTTGTTCTAATTTGTGTTGGTGACTTTTAGAAATTTCCCTGGCGCGCTGCGCCGTACGTTCCTAGGTTATTTGGTTCCCACTAACAGGAAAAAGGTGTAATTTAATGAACAGTTACTATAGTACCTCCACACTGATTTGGTGTTCACGCATCTCGTACCGTACCTCTAGGCACACAAGCACCATGACGGCTTTTAACACAAATGGATTGCTTAGCAGATTAATATCACCGACGTCGTATTTAAATGACAAAAAAAAAAAACTCGAATTATGAGAAAATTAAAAGGAATTTGATTGTGGACAACCACTGGAGGAAATTTGTACTCACATACGTATTATGCTGGGCCAGATTTCTCCTTGGGGTTTTGTGACCGAAGTCGAAAGGCAAGGTTGCGTGAACCTCAAAAAGGCGCAGAAAAACTTATACTTCATATAAAAAAACTACATGGTATACGGAAAACTCACCGGACAAAATCTTCTGCACGTACGGGATTAAGTTATTCGTGGCATCGATGGATATCACGTGTATCGTCCTCTTCCCTCCGAAATTCGTTGTGGCCCTTAACCAGGGTGTTGAGCACGGCGACCAGCCACAATATAAATTTAGGAGCTTTCAGCACCCAGCATCCGCAATTAATTTTAAAATTTAGATACACTATTTTAAATTTTTCTTGTAGCGTACTATCCTTTGTGGACTTCGCGCACAGAGAACTTCACTTTAAGAAAAAAACAGAACGTTTGTCGCACATTAAAACGTACTGCTTGAACTCTAATACAGTTTTACCTCATTGTCTGCCAGTACCTCCTATATATAGACAAAATGCATCACCGATACCGTTTATTTTGCTGTTTCCCTATTTCCATCATGGCCGCCCCATTATTGCTATGTCTACCCTATTTTAATAGATCCATTTACGGATCTATATAAAAAGTTCTGCACGCACTCAACTATGCGAAAACTCGCACTCACTTGGTTGTTATTTTAATTTTTCCAAATAAATAAACTGATTTTCTTTTTAATACTGTCAAAACGTATTTTTATTTATAAATGTTTAGTTCAACACTCAGTTTTCGTTTTTATTCTTAGTGCAACTGTGTTTTTTGTAATTTTATAAAACTATTTAGTTTCTAGTTAGGTTTACACACATTTTAGTTAACTTTACAAACTCTTTTTAATTTCTAGTTAACTGTACAAAAAATATTTTAGTTTATCGGTTTTGCGTGCGCACTTCTATTTTTAGCGTGATTTCAAGTTGCCGGTTTTCTTCAAACTGAAAACTGCCGCTAACGCAACTCTGTAGCTAGGCACCTTTTTCCTTCATGATGGCGTCGAGCAACGACAGTTTCAACCAATCAGAAACTCTCCGCGTTGCTCGACTCTAACATTTTTAGTGATGCCAAGTGCATCTGATGCATGGTTGCATCTTGCACTTTTCCAGAGGGGGAGCTGCCAGCTACAATTTAATGCAGTGAATTACTATGGCACTACATCATCTCCCCTTAGAAAAGAAGAATTTGGTAAGATTAGTAATTAATCTTGCCACATTCTTCTTTAGGCTTTAATATGTTGTTGTAATGTCATGAATGAATGAGTTTGCTAGCATTAGGGTGTTCTAACCCGGGACTCACTCATTCACCACAGTGCAACTTCTAAAAAGAGAATTAAAAATGAAATTTTTTAAATAAAATGAGATATATAGAAAGTTAGTATTAAAATGCTTGATTTACATAACTATTTTATTATTGTAGGATCTACGTGAGTAAATTTGTAGTTACTTGTTACTTTGAAAAAATTGTTTTCTTTAGCCTTCATTGGCGGATTCTTAAAATATATTTATAATCTAAAGATTATGTAATAAAGTTAATAGAAATAAGTACAGACTATCAATTTAATGGCGGCCACCGTGGTGTGATGGTAGCGTGCTCTGCCTACCACACCGTATGTCCTGGGTTCGCACCCCGGAAAAAGCAACATCAAAATTTTAGAAATAAAGTTTTTAAATTAGAAGAAAATTTGTCTAAGAGGGGTCGCCCCTCGGCAGTGTTTGGTAAGCGCTCCGGGTGTATTTCTGCCATGAAAAGCTCTCAGTGAAAACTCATCTGCCTTGCAGATGCCGTTCGGAGTCGGCATAAAACATATAGATCCCGTCCGGCCAATTTGTAGGGAAAATCAAGAGGAGCACGACGAAAATTGGAAGAGAAGCTCGGCCCTAGATCTCTTCGGAGGATATCGCGCCTTACATTTATTTATTTATCAATTTAATTAATTTTGTGTACTCTATTTTTATGTACAATTTTTTCGTTTTGATTACTTATCTCACAAATTGTTACATTTGGTCCATCAAAGTTCTTCACTATGTAGGGACCTTGATATATATTTTTATATTTATTTCTAGGTTCTGTTTCTAGTAACACTCTATCATTAATTTCAATTTCTAAAGGCCTAGCCGATTTATCGTATAAGTCTTTATTTCTAATCTTATGCTTATTAATAAAATTTTTTTGCCATTTTATGCGATGTTTGCATTCTAAACTTAAGCTCTTTTGTGTAATTTTCTATATTATAGACCGGATCAATTTGCTCTTTTTGCAATTCATGTGGCATTGTAGTTTTTCTGCCAAATATTAATTCAAACGGAGGAAATTTATTATCAAAAACCGAACTATTTGTAGTATTGTGTAAAAATGTTAAGTATTTTAAATATGTATCCCAGCCTGAATACGTTTCGCTTAGATATGCACGCAAGTATTCTCTCTCTATGATTTCTTTCAACAGTACCAACAGTTTCGTGGTGGTAGGCTGTTGAGAAATCATGATAAATCTTTAAAAGTTTTGTCAATTCGGAGAATAATTCGTTTTTATATTCCGTTCCTAAATCGGATCTAATAGCTTTCATTGTACCATATGTTAATATAAAGGTTTCAAAAATAGCGCAAACAATAGGTTTTGCTGATTTATCTGGTACAGGTACTGTTGCCAGGTATTTAGAAAAGTCACAAATCATTGTAACAGCGAATTGTTACCATATTTGGATTCCGGAAGTGGACCTATTGTATCGAAAATTACTATGTCAAAGGGTTTGCAGGGCGTTGGAGTCAAGACAAGATTTTCCTTTGTTTTTGGTTTTACTTTGTTTAAAAGGCATTTATTGCAATTTTTGACAAATTTCGGAATGTCTCTTGTCATATTTTTCCAATAGTATTTTGTTCTTAATTTGGAATCGATAAATTGTCATAAGTTTTTATTTTTGTTCTGTTTCTGTTACAGTTTCTACAGGGTCTGTTAGTATTATTTGTAATGATTTTAAAATTGTATTACCGCTGATTTTAAAATTCGTAATTGAAAAATTTTTGAAAAATGTATAATTTTTTGGCCATTCTAACTGCTTAATATTGTGACTGCCGGCTGCCTTTTCAAGCCTCGAAAGTAACTCATCTAAATTAGTTTTTCCGTTAGCATTCGCAAAATTAAGTAAATTTAGTTATTTATGTTTTAAATGCGCATAAATATGTATATTGGAGATCTCATTATTTTTATTAAATTGTATAGTCGACTTTATTCGCGGTATCTTTTTTGAAAAATCGTATGAAAATTTTTCATAAACTTGTACTTTAGGTGTATCGCAAAAAGTATCATTAAAATTGTCGTCTTTACTTTGTAATTCCTTTTGTTTGGTTTGTGATCGCGTTTGGACTGCTAAAACATGCTTTGTAGATTCTTTTATTTCGTCTATACTAATGCGTGAAAGAGCATCAGCCACAACGTGACAGTTCTAATCGAATTCTAGAAAGTTTAGACGAAGGGTCTTTCATGTTAAAAAGATAAACTAGTGGTTTATGATCGGATTTTACTATGAAATTTGTACCATAAACATATGGACGAAAATGCTTTATAGCGATATGTATTGCTAGGAGTTCTAATTCGATAATTGCTTTTTTATTTTCTGCTTTATTAAAAGATTTTGACGCGAAACAAATTGGTAAATCATTATCACCATGTTTTTGGCTTAATATAGCACCAATGTCACTCTTAGAAGCATCTACTGTAATTATAAATTCTTTTGTGAAGTCAGGGTATTGTAAAAGTTGAGGAGACATTAATGCAGGTTTTAGTTTTTCGAAAGCGTTTTCCCACGCTTCGTCCCAAACAAATTCAATTTTTTTTCGATTTAGACGATTTAGAGGCGCTGCCAGAGACGCAAAATTCGGTATAAATCGTCTGTATTAATTTGCAAACGCGACAAATCGCCTAAACGCATCTTTTTCTTTTGGCTTAGTATACCTTTTAATAGCGTCTACTTTCGAATCATCTGGCAGCAAACCCTTTGACGTGCATTTATGGCCTAGAAAAGTTAGTTCGGAACGAAGGAAGTTGCACTTGTTTGTATTCAGCTTTAAATTAAACTTTCTACAGGTTTCGAAAACTTTTTCTAAATTTTTAAGGTGGTGTGTCTCACTACAATCAATGACGATAACGTCGTCAATATACATAAAAGCCTGATTTGGCGAAATGCCTGAAAATGCTATTGACATCATACGAGAAAAAGAGTTTTTTTGCTATATTTAACCCGAAAGGTAAAACTTTCCAACGAAAAGCTCCTCGAAGGGTGGAGGCCGTGTGTAGAATTCCACGAAAGTGGGGAAAGCTTCTGGCCGCCATTCACATGGGAATGGCCAGAGCGATTCTTTTGCATGCGGTTCAAGCAGCTCACTACTGCCGGTCGCTTGCGGCCAAGTATCCTCTGGGTAGCCGCTAAACATCCGTTTAGCGGTGAGCTAATGTGAGAATGCGACAACCTGGCTAGGCTACTCTGACATAATCGGTTTAAGGGGTAGCCGGGGAAGATCTCATCGGCAGCGTCTGTACACCTCTAGGTGCGGCTGCAAGCGGGCGTCTGTCTTGGAACAAGCGGCTCGCTATATAAACGTGCCAAGTAATATTTTCACCCCCGCTGAGCGGGTTGTGCGCTGGGCTTGGGACCCGCCACGTAAAACCATACTCCAATGAAATATAACAACAAGTCTCGGATAAATACACTCTCTATTGATGACGACCATGGCAAACGTTTGAAGGACAATGAATTGAGGGCATGCACCTGGAACGTCCTCTCCCTGAATGGGATTGGTGCAGATGCCGGCTGGTTGATGTCCTCGTCAAAGCAAAATCTGACATCACCGCCATCAAAGAAATGCGTTGGACGAAGCAAGGAAGAAAGAAGATCAAAAATTGTGACATATATTGGAGTGGCCATACGAATAAGCGCAGTTTCGGCGTCGGATTCGTGGTGGGAGAGAGACTTTGTCGCCAAGTGCTGGCGTTCACGCCTGTGGACGAGCGTCTCGCCGCTATCCGAATAAAAGCAAAATTTTTTAATATATCATCCATCTGCGCCTATGCGCCGACAGAGGAGAAAGACGATGAAGTGAAAGACACTTTTTATGAACAATTAGAACGCACATACGAGCGCTGCCCCCGTCATGATATAAAAGTCGTGCTTGGCGACTTTAACGCCAGGGTGGGCAAAGAAGGTGTTTTTGGCCCTACAGTCGGAATGTTCAGCCTACACAATGAAACTTCTTCTAACGGACTGAGGCTGATTGACTTTGCCGGTGCTCGAAACATGGTCATATCCAGCACGAGGTTCATGCATAAAAATGTACATCAAGCTACATGGCTGTCTCCTGATCGAAATACTCGCAATCAGATCGATCACGTTGTGATGGACGGACGGCATGCCTCCAGTGTCTTAGATGTGCGCACGATCCGAGGACCTAACATCGACTCGGACCATTATCTCGTTGCAGCCAAAATACGCACCCGCCTCAACGCGGCTAAAACCAAGGAACAAAAAACACAAGAAAGCTAGACGTCGAAAAGCTTCGATCACAACAGACTGCCAATGATTTCGCAACTCGACTCTCACACCTGATCTCTGAGAGCACAACTCATCCTGAAGGAATACAGGAGCAGTGGGAGCATATCTCCAAAGCACTTCGTACTGCCGCCGAGGAAAAAATTGGTTACTGGCGGCCACGAAAAAACAACTGGTACGATGAAGAATGCCGCGTTGCAACCGAAAGAAAAGACGCTGCCTACAGGGCTACGTTAAAAGCGAGCGCGACAAGAGGAGTGTGTGAACGCTATCGTGAGTTGAAAAGGGAAGCGAGACGCCTTTTCAGGAAGAAAAAAGCAGAAGCAGAAAGGCGTGAGTGCGAGGAGCTTGACCTGCTAGCCACCAGCAATAACTCCCGAAAATTCTACCAAAAAATACGGCGACAGACGGAAGGTTTTAAGACCGGGGCAAACTCCTGTAGGAATGAAAACGGCGACCTTGTAACTGATGTCCAGAGAGTGCTTAGATTATGGAGGGAATACTTCTCTGCTCTCCTAAATGGAGGCAGCAATTCACCGCGCAGAGATGAAGAACCCGATCCCGCAATCGATGATGATGGAATATATGTCCCCCCGCCCGATTATGACGAAGTTAGAATAGCAATAACCAGATTGAAAAACAACAAGGCCGTGGGCGCTGATGGATTGCCTGCGGAGCTATTCAAGTTCGGCGGCGAGGAGTTGGTAAGGCGCATGCAGCAGCTTCTTAGCAAAATATGGGCGGACGAAAGTATGCCCGACGCTTGGAATCTAAGTGTTCTTTTCCCAGTACACAAGAAGGGGGGTACTGCAAAATGCACCAACTATCGTGGAATCAGTCTTCTTAATATCGCATATAAGGTCCTTTCAAGTGTATTGTGCGAAAGATTGAAGCCCACTGTGAACCGGCTGATTGGACCTTATCAGTGCGGCTTCAGACCTGGTAAATCTACCATCGACCAGATTTTCACAATGCGCCAAATCTTGGAAAAACCCCGTGAAAAGAGAATCGACACACATCACCTCTTCTTCGACTTTAAAGCCGCCCTCGACAGCACGAAAAGGAGCTGCCTATATGCCGCTATGTCTGAATTTGGTTTCCCCGCAAAACTTATACGGCTGTGCAAAATGACGTTGAGCAACGCCATCAGCTCAGTCAGAATTGGGAAGAACCTCTCCGAGCCGTTCGAAACTAAACGAGGTTTCAGACAGGGTCACCCCCTATCGTGCGATTTTTTTAATTTGATGCTGGAGGAAATTATACTATCTGCAGAACTTAACCGCACTGGAACAATATACTATAAAAGAGTGCAATTACTGACATATGCTGATGTCATTGATATCATCGCCCTAAACACCCGCGCTGTTAGTTCTGCTTACTCCGAACTGGAAAAAGAAGCGGTAAAGATGGGTTTGATGGTGAATGAAGACAAAACGAAGTACCTGCTGTCATCGAGCAAAGAGTCAGCGCATATGCGCCTTGGCAACCACGCTACTGTTGGCAGCCATAATTTCGAAATAGTAAAAGACTTCGTTTATTTGGGAACCAGCATCAACACTAGCAACAACATCAGCACTGAAATCCAGCGAAGAATCAATCTTGCCAATAAATGCTACTTTGGACTAGGTGGGCAATTGAAAAGTAAAGTCCTCTCTCGGCGAACGAAAATCATACTCTACAAGTCACTTATCGTACTCGTCCTGCTATATGGGGCAGAAGCATGGACCATGACAACAGCAGATGAAGCGGCTTTGGGAGTGTTCGAGAGAAAAGTTCTTCGAAAGATTTATGGACCTCTACGCGTTGGCGATGGCTAGTACCGAAGAAGATTTAATGATGAGATGTACGAGCTATACGCAGACATCAACATAGTCCAGCGAATTAAAACGCAGCGGCTGCGCTGGCTAGGCCATGTTATGCGAATGAAAGATGATGCTCCGGCCAAGAAAGTGTTTCTATCGGAACCCGCCTATGGAAGCAGCGGTAGAGGGCGGCCCCGCTCCGTTGGAAGGACCAGGTGGAACACGATTTAAACTCCCTTGGTGTGACCAATTGGCGCCGGTGGGCGGAGCGAAGGAGCGACTGGCGCGCCTTTTTGGACGGCCATAACCGTTTAGACGGTTAAGCGCCAATTAAGTAAGTAAGTAAGAAAAACTCCTCGATCTGTACTGAAAGAGGTTACATCTCTAGATTTAGGGTGAAGGGGTATTTGGTGAAAACCAGAAAAAAGATCTAAAGTTGAAAAGTATTTGGCTCTGCCAAGATTGTCGAGTATGTCACCAACGCGTGCTAGTGGAAATTTGTCGGCTATAAGCTTTTTATTGACTGCTCTGAAATCTACGCACATACGATACGACTTTTTGCCTGTTGGATCTTTTTTCGGTACTAAAATTAAAGGATTGTTATAATTTGAAAAACTAGGTTCGATTAAATCATTCTGTAATAGGTTTTCGACTTGTTTATTTATTTCTTCGCGTAGTGTGTATGGTAATTTTTAATATAGACAGGAGTTTTGTCAGTTAATCTAAGTTTTTGTTCGTAGAAATTATTAAGCGTCATTAAGTCAGTTTTTAATGCAAATATTTCAAACATAAATCAAGTAATTTCTTTTTAGAATAAGAAGGCATTTGTTTTGTTAAATTGATTTAAACTCTTCTATGCGTTTTGAATCGATATGTGTATCGTTTATGCGATAGACATTGAAGTTTTTTATATCTTCAGTTTGAATATTGAAATCTTTTACGTACTTGACCTCGTCGGTGGTTTGATAACTTTTTGTTTTTTTTTTTTTTGTATCAACGATACATTTTGCTGTGAAAACACCGCTACAAAGTTCCTGAGAATCTACAAAAACTGGACTTGTCGAATTTTTCAAACTAAAAACACGAAAAACTTCGCATCTTGGTGGAATTACAAGAGTATTTGTTGAAGTGCTATGCAAAATTGAAATATTTACCTTTTCTCTCCCTTGTCCGAATATAATTGTGTCACTAGCATAATTGATTATGCATTTGTTCGTTTTTAGAAAGTCCTTCCCTATTATACCGTTCCAAGGAATATTAAAGTTGTCATTGACAACGTTAAGAGTCAGAGGAAAAAATGTATTTGATGCAATTATACTTGTATTAACTGTTCCTAGTGATGTTACCGTGTCTGTTGTTACGCCTGTTATATTTATTACGTTAATATCGTCTACTTCTACATCGTTTGCCAAACTGGAAATTTTTATTAATGAAATGTCTGCCTGTGAATCTATTAGAAAAGAACATATTTTATGAGAATCGCTACAAGCGACTTCGATGTAATCGGAAAATTTTAAATTTAGACAATATATTGACTGATAAGTATTTAGTCGAATTGCTCCTGCTCCCTCAGTGTTCGCGCCTGATGGGCTTCGGCATTTAAAGAACGAATATTGGCCATAATTTGAACCCTGATTATTGGAATTTCTGTTATTTACGGACCGATTATTATTGTTATTATTGGAATTGCTATTGCCTCTATTGTTATTGCGATTATTGCCTCTGTTATAATTGCTATTTCGGAAATTTGCATTATTGTGTTGCCTATTTGCGTTATTGTTAAATCGAAAATTACTATTGTTGTTGTATCTCAAATTACTGTTGCCTCTGGAATTTCCACGGAAATTACTATATCTTATCGGACGCGACCGAAACGCTAACACTTGCCGCTCTTTAACTTCCTGTTCTCGCTCTACAATCATTTTCGCTACAACGTTCTTTGAATCTTTGAGGGTTGTTGACGCAAGGATTGATTTCACCATATCTGACCTACTATTTAATCTACAAACGCTAATGGTTTGTCCAACCGCCATCTCATGGGCTTTTGCCTGCCTCATACCTTCAATGATTAGACAGCGCGCTAACGAGTCAGAAAGGTCTTCTACCTGCTTGGAAAATTCTGAAAAATTGTTATTGGTTACTCTTAAGGCTGCAATTTTTCCCGCGACAACTTTCGAGTTGTCTGGCCTAATTTTGCTACATATCGCTTCTTTAATTTGGCTGACTGATTCTATATGCGTTGGTGGGCTTCGCGAGCTTTGCCTTCGAGCTTAGATTTTAAAAATGCAATGAAAGTAGGTGTTAAAGTTCGTTAGAGAATACTTCCATTAATTCAACTTTATTTGAATCGAGGCACACGTACTAATAAACGATTTTTTCTCCTCGATTGTGGCCATGGTTGTAACGTTAAGAATCGGAGTTAGAATAGAAAAACTAGAATTTGGAATTACAGGTTGACCAGCAAGTCCTAAAAAGTCTGCACTCAGGGATAATTTATAATGTTCACTTGTTAAAGTATCAGATGAAAATGCAATTGAAGCTGAATCGGAATCTGAATTATTGGAATCTAAATCTTGCTCTGAGTTTTTGGAATTTGAACCTGGATGTGAATTTTTAGAAACTACCTTCCCGTTTCTTAGGTCCATACGTGTTAAAATGAACAAACGAAATATTAAAATTTTATTGGAGCAAGATATGTGGAATTTGTTTATGAAGATTGAATAGAAATTGAATTTGAAGGAAATTAAATTTTACGGGAGAATTATTCGAAAATGGATTATGCTGGATTAGCAAAGTTATGCAGAATTGAAAGGCAAGTGGGATTTGAGAGAGTAAAACTGAGAAAATTATCCGGTAATTTACCGAAAATCTGAATTTTGATTATAGAACTGATTTAAGTTGCAGTCAAAAGAAAATTACGAAAATTTTTCATGCAAAACGGGAAGTGGGAATTGGAATTCACATGCAATTTAAAAGATGTTCAATATTGTTTACGAATATATTTACTGAAATTCAAGAATTTTTATACTCAGTTGAGCAGAGCTCACAGAGTATATTAACTTTGATTGGATAACGGCTGGTTGTACAGGTATAGAGGAATCGAGATAGATATAGACTTCCATATATCAAAATCATCAGTATCGAAAAAAAATTTGATTAAGCCATGTCCGTCCGTCCGTCCGTCTGTCCGTTAACACGATAACTTGAGTAAATTTTGAGATATCTTGACGAAATTTTGTACGTAGGTTCCTGAGCGCTCATCTTAGATAGCTATTTAAAATGAACGATATCGGACTATAACCACGCCCACTTTTTCGATATCGAAAATTTCGAAAAATCGAAAAATTGCGATAATTCATTACCAAAGAGGGATAAAGCGACGATGGGTTCAGCTTATGACGCAGAATAGAAAATAACTAAAATTTTGGACAATGGGCGTGGCACCGCCCACTTTTTAAAGAAGGTAATTCAGAAGTTTTGCAAGCTGTAATTTGGCAGTCGTTGAAGATATCATAATGAAATTTGGCAGGAACGTTACTCCTATTACTATATGTATGCTTAATAAAAATTAGCAAAATCGGAGAACGACCACGCCCACTTTTAAAAAAAAAATTTTTTTAAAGTGAAATTTTTACAAAAAATTTAATATCTTTACAGTATATAAGTAAATTATGTCAACATTCAACTCCAGTAATGCTATGGTGCAGCAAAATACAAAAATAAAAGAAAATTTCAAAATGGGCGTGGCTCCGCCCTTTTTCATTTGATTTGTCTAGGATACATTTAATGCCATAAGTCGAACAAAAATTTACCAATCCTTATGAAATTTGGTAGCGGCTTAGATTCTAGGACGATAACTGTTTTCTGTGAAAAAGGGCGAAATCGGTTGAAGCCACGCCCAGTTTTTATACACAGTCGACCGTCTGTCCTTCCGCTCGGCCATTAACACGATAACTTGAGCAAAAATCAATATATCTTTACTAAACTCAGTTCACATAATTATGTGAACTCACTTTCTATTGGTCTAAAAAATGGCCGAAACGGACTATGACCACGCCCACTTTTTCGATATCGAAAATTACGAAAAATGAAAAAAGTGCCATAATTCTATACCAAATACGAAAAAAGGGTTGAAACATGATAATTGGATTGGTTTATTGACGCAAAATATAACTTTAGAAAAAAACTTTGTAAAATAGGTGTGACACCTACCATATTAAGTAGAAGAAAATGAAAAAGTTCTGCAGGGCGAAATCAAAAGCCCTTGGAATCATGGCAGGATTACTGTTCGTGGTATTACATATATAAATAAATTAGCGGTACCCGACAGATGATGTTCTGGGTCACCCTGGTTCACATTTTGGTCTATTTCTCGAAAACGCCTTCACATATAAAACTACCACCACTCCCTTTTAAAATTCTTATTAACACATTTAATTTGACACCCATATTGTACAAACACATTATAGAGTCACCCCTGGTCCACCTTTATGGCGATATATCGAAAAGACGTCCACCTATAGAACTAAGGCCCTCTCCCTTTTAAAATACTCATTATCACCTTTCGTTTGATACCCATAATGTACAAACAAAGTCTAGAGTCACCTCTGGCCCACCTTTATGGCGATATCTCGAAAAGGCGTCCACCCATAGAACTAAGGCCCCCTCCCTTTTAAAATACTCATTAACACCTTTCATTTGATACCCATATCGTACAAACAAATTCTAGAGTCACCCCTGGTCCACCTTTATATCGATATCTCGAAAAGGCGTCCACCCATAGAACTAGGGCCCACTCCCTTTTAAAATACTCATTAACACCTTTCGTTTGATACCCATATCGTACAAACGCATTCTAGAGTCATCCCTGGTCCACCTTTATGGCGATATCTCGAAAAGGCGTCCACCCATAGAACTAAGGCCCACCCACTTTTAAAATACTCATTAACACCTTTCATTTGATACCCATATCGTACAAATTAATTCTAGAATCACCCCTGGTCCACCTTTATGGCAATATCTCGAAAAGGCGTCCACCCATAGAACTAAGGCCCACTCCCTTTTAAAATACTCATTAACACCTTTTATTTGGTACACATATCGTACAAACTAATTCTAGAGTCACCCCTGGTCCACCTTTATAACGATATCCCGAAAAGGCGTCCACTTATAGAACTAATGCCCACTCCCTTTTAAAATACTCATTAATACCTTTCATTTGATACCCATATCGTACAAACAAATTCTAGAGTCACCCCTGGTCCACCTTTATAACGATATCCCGAAAAGGCGTCCACCTATAGAACTATGGCCCTTTCCCTCTTAAAATACTCTTTAATACCTGCCATTTGATACGCATGTCATACAAACACATTCCAGGGTTACCCTAGGTTCATTTTCCTACATGGTGATTTTCCCTTATTTTGACTCCATAGCTCTCAACTGAGTAGGTAATGTTCGGTTACACCCGAACTTATCCTTCCTTACTTGTTAATTGTACAGAATGTGAGAAGTAAAATTTTGAATTTGAAATGTATGGCAAATATTATAATTTTTAATTGAATTTTTGTTATTTAAATGCAAAAATTAAAGAATGGCAAATAATTTCATATAAAGCCTGAAACGGACGCACCGCTTTTATCAAAACTGTATGGTTTTATTTTTATAGATACGGGCGCACCGCATCTTTTCAAAATTGTAATATAAATGTCGTCGGACGCACCGGGATTTAAAAAAATTTATGTCGTATTCATTCACGGACGCACCGCGTTAAGGAAAATTTGTAATTATTGGTTTTAACCGGTTTTACGCATACACCTATGTGTGTGAAAGAAAACAACTTGTTTTTTTTTATATATATAAGTAATTTTCGAAAAGTTTTTTCTACAGACCATTTCAACCCACCGTACTTTTACTCAACATCTGGCAACCCGTATATCTGAAAGCTCTTGAAGTATCTCAATACCGGGAAGTTTTAATCACTTCATTTTAACGTTTCTCCTGTTTATTTACAAATATTCCGTCGTGGCCGCGGTGGATAGTAGAAAAGTAAAGTTTCGTGCATAAAATTAAAAAGAAACTCCTATAATCGCGTGTATTACCCTCGGATGTGTCATCCACGCCTAGAGAGTACGTTAGAGACTCTTCAAAAGATCCCAGCCTTACAGTCCTTTTGATGGATCCGGATATTTCAGGTAAAGTTATTCTCTCATCTATAGTTTAAAAACAAACTTCATCTGTTTTGCGTAATTTTCCGGTGATACAACATTTCTTCTACAAGAGTTTTTGTTCTGACCGACCATATATGGCAGCTCTTTCCAAAACCAAATTCCCTGGACGGTTTGGCGATCCCCCGCAACACTAATCCGACGCCAAACTCCACTGACGACCTGATATGTCTGGTTTAACGCTGCCATTGATTGGGGAACCAGCCCTGCCGAGAAGGTATTCGTGGTTGGTTTGATGCATAACAAAAACTAGTTATTCTTGTCTTTTAATTCATTTATGTTATTTATAAGAAAACTAACAGTGCTGTAGTTGCGACGGGAGTACAAGCTGGATGCAACAAAGTACATTGGAATCAGCAGCGCTGTAATCATTTGTTTCCATACACCCTCACGTGCGACGCCAGCATTATCTGCACTATACGTTTTAAATAGTACAATTGTAGCTTTAGCTAAACTAACGATTTCCTATTTTCTATCGAATCGTGTAATGAGCGACACAACTATTGCATATATTTCATCTTCACTATCTTTTCAGGCTTATACACGTGCGACCCGATTTGTTCACACCTGAAGTAAAAAGGACGTTGACTGGCGACATGACCAATTCGTCTAAAGTTCTGGCCTTGAGGCGCAACGGGCGATGTATCGAGGAATGTCGAGTTTACGGGAAGTAGCTTAGAAACATGAATCTAAGATTTTTTTACTTTAGGGTACTTTTGTTTTATCTTTTGTAGGTCAACTTCGGCTACATATGGGAAATTTGGCGCATCCTTTGAGCGGGGAAAGGTATGCCCAACGCGGGGAACACCCACCTCTGACAAACAAAATAAGTAAGAAATAACCCAATTATGATGAATTAGCAAGTAAGCGATATTGTATAAAATTTCCATAAACAAAATACCGATTTAGCAAGTAGCCAATTATATTGTAAATGAAAATCATTATATTAGCAAGTAAGCAATTTTTTATTATAAAAAGAATATTCAATAAAAGAATTCAATAAAAGAATGTGGTTGTAAACGGTAATCATTACTACAAGTTGTGTTTTCACTGGCGACAAGGCAATAACTGGCGCACTACATAAATAATAGTGTACCTAAGTGTGGAAAAGGTTAAAAGTCCCAAAAAAATAATAAAGAACTTTATAAAAAACACTCGTTAATTGAGTTAATTATCAAAACTCAAAAAGTACAAAAGTGCAAAAGTAAAAAACTTTATTAGAAATTAAAATGTATAAAATCCTAAAACGAATAAAGAACTTTACAAAAAACACTCGTTAATTGAGTTAATTATCAAAACTCAAAAAATACAAAAGTGCAAAGGTAAAAAAACTTTATCAAAATAAAAAGGATCAAATATCCGTATTGCTCACCGATGAGACAACATTTAAGTGTAACGACAGCCTAAGAGCAACTCACCACATCAACCATACATCAGCTGATGTATGTACGAGTTGACCAAACACGCTCGCACGGGCGAATGCAACCCGGCTTGTGAGTGGCTCGGCCATTATAATTTGACCACTGAAAAGGATACACACAAATTCCGTGAAGTTCAATAATTTATGCTTACACTTTAAATTAAATTTGAATAAAAGTAAGAAGTTAGTTTAAACATTACTCGGAGTTATTATTGTTATAAAAAGCTACTACAGCATTAGTGATACGGGGACGCAGGTGCATATTGCTCACCTAAAAACAAATCTGAAGGTAACTTAAGTATTCCCACCGAAGAAGGTTTTATGGCGACCGTGCTGGACCGAACGTTTTTACTTGGCAGAGTGGTGAGTGGAAAATTTTTTTTACTGGTGTGTGAAGTAAAGTGCGTGGTGTTCTACTTAAAATTTAATAAAATCAATAAAATAAATAAATTTAATAAAAATTTCTAAATCTACAACAAATTTAATAATTTTCTAAATAAAATTCAATAAAAGTTTAATTTTCTAAATAAGTTTTTACTAAACTACGATATAATTTCCTACATTAAAATTTAACAAACTTACAACACAACTTTCTAATTAAAATTTAACAAATTACGACATATTTCTTTCTAATTAAAATTTAACAAATTACGACATTTTCTTAAATAAAAATTCAACAAAATTACTCAAAACTTAACAAATCTGAAAAACCAACGGGCCTGTACATAACGGCACTTGCACCACGCCACGTATAACGGCACCCAAAAACATACATACACAATTCAACGTAATTTTCCACCACCACCAACTTTAACACGCAAAGCAACAACATCGGCGCCAGGCACAACTCCGGCAGCAGTAATATTGATGACATCAGCGGCAACCATCTTATAGCAGCAGCGACAATTAAAAATATATATATGTATGTATTTAAAATTCTTTTGCTTACAGTTTTTTTTTTTTTTTAATTTTGATACATACGGTGGTTTTCGAAAAAACCAATTAATTTTTTTGATACATACGGTGGTTTTCGAAAAAAAACCAATTAGTTTTTTTATTACATGCGGTGGTTCCGTGAAAAACCAATTCAATTTTTAATAGATGCGGTGGTTCCGTGAAAAATCAAATTGAGATTTTTTTTAATAAAGCGGTGCGTCCGTGAATACATTTGAGAATTTTACTAATTAATACACATACTTTTGAGCCATTTTAAAATCAATCACTTTTGATAGATTTTGTCATACAAGTTTACTGCAGTTTTAATTAATTCTTCCAATAAATAGTTAAATACTCCTTAGTGACTATTCACGTGCAAATCAGTTCTCTTATACAAAATTTCCTTTTTCTTTTTCTCAACATTTCAAGTGCAAAAAATTTTCAGACATTCAAATAAGTACTTCATTAATTTCATAGTTTGAACTGAATTAATGGTGCTATTCTGACAACTACATATGTACCTTAGAAGTGGTAAGCAAGTGCAAAAAAAAATTCAAACTCAGAATCCGATTCCGATAATTCAGCATCAAGCTACGAAAGTTTAGCCTCATCCTCGACAGAAGCCAGGTCACAAACCAGGAAAATAGATTTTCTTTATCAACAGATTTTCCAGGATTCCAAAATTCTTCCATTAAAAATTCAACTTCTAATTTAGATTCAAATCTTAACAATTCAAATAGCGCAAAACTAATTCCAACTTCTTTTACTTCAAAATCAGATCTTAACGATCCAAATAGTACAAACGTGGCCTCACCTTCTGCTAATTCAGCTCCAGATTTTAACGATCAAATCATGGCAACACTTGAGGAAAAGAAAATTTTCATTAACACATGTGCTAATTCTATTAGAGAAAACTACAGTGGTGATCCTCTAGCACTTGATTCTTTTATAGATAAAAGCGCATTACTTGAACAATTCGCTACTGCAGATTTAAATGATACTTTTATAGCGTTCTTAAAATCAAAATTAGAGGGTAAAGCCCGGGAAGCAATACCAAGACAAGTAAATTCAGTTAACGAAATTAAAACAGCTCTACGTAGTAGGATCAAACCGGACAACTCGAAAGTTGTAGCAGGGAAAATTGCAACGTTGCACGTTAATAACAATAATTATACAGATTTTGCGAAAAAAGTTGAAGATTTAGCTGACTCTCTTGAGCGGTATCTTATTATTGAAGGGATCACTCAAGCAAAAGCTCACGAAATGGCAGTCGAACAAACTGTTAACGTGTGTCGATTTTAGCCTCAACGGCATTTACAGATCCGAAAGACGTAGTAGCAAAATCAATTGTACAACAAAACAACGAAGTAACTGAACGTCAGGTTTTAGCTTTTTGATCACGTGGTAACAACACATTCAGAAATTCACGTGGTAGTTATCGAGGTTTTTACCCAAACTGCGGCTATACTAGTTATAGAAATAATAGTTCATTTTCATATAATAGTAACTATAACGGTAACAATATTCAGAGATATCGCTATGATAACAGAAATAGATACCAAAATAACAACAATAATAATATACGTCCAAATTCCAATTCAAATACAAACAGCGGTAACAATAAAGGTAACAATTCTAGATCATCCAGCGGTAGAGGTAGAAACGCAAACGTTCGCGCTTTAAACGCCAGTGCCCCTCAGGAGCGAACACTGAGGGAGGACGAATTAAGCGAGTAAGCGAGCTTCCCTCACCAATAGCCATCTATTGTTTAAATTTAAATTACTCTTATTTCATAGAATTACAACTTAACGAGTCACAAAAATTTTGTTCTTTCATAGTAGACACTTAAGCGGACATTTCTTTAACAAAGATATCATGTTTAGACAGAAATATTTCCTTAAATACGAACGACATTATTAACATTATCGGTGTCACTTCCAATTCAGTTTCCACTTTAAGTAAAATTACAGCAAATTTAAATTTTTCAAACTTTTCTATTAAACATACTTTACATGTAGTAAATGAAGACTTTAATATTCCATCCGATGGCATACTGGGTAAAGATTTTGTGAAAATTAACAAATGCATTATTAATTATGAAAGAAATAGTATTTCCTTTTGGGTAGGTAATGAAAAAGTCGCGATACCAATCCTACACGGAACAGAAGGCGACAGTTGTATCATTCCTCCAAGATGCGAAATATTCAGACTTTTTGATTTAGGAGATTCAGCCAAACCACTTTTCGTGGACTCGCAGGAAATTGAAAAAGGTGTTTTCACAGCTAGGTGCATTGTTAATTCCAGTAACCCAATAATTAAAGTCATAAATACCACGGATGATATAAAGTATGTGAAAAGTAACAGCATTCGAACAGAAAAACTTTCAAATTATAATGTTTATACAATTAACAAGACAGAAACAGAAGACAAACGTACGAAAAAAACTAATTTCGATTTTAAAAAATCAAATACCTCAACATGCTCATAGTAAATTAATTGACCTTTGCATAGATTATGCCGACATTTTCGCTCTTGACACGGAAAAAATGACTTTAAACAAATTTTACGAGCAAAAATTAAGACTGACAGACAACGAACCGGTATATGTTAAAAACTATAGATTGCCATACTTTCAACGCGAAGAAATAAATCGCCAAGTAAATAAATTGTTAGACAATGATTTGATTGAACTCAGTTATTCGAATTACAATAGTCCTTTGATTGTAGTCCCAAAGAAAGATACAAATGGTCAAAAAGCATATCGTATGTGCGTAGATTTTTGCGCAGTAAACAAAAAACTCATTGCTGATAAATTTCCACTAGCTAGAGTTGACGATATTTTAGACAATCTCGGTAGAGCAAAATATTTTTCGACATTAGATCTTTTTTCAGGATTTCATCAAATCCCCTTGCATCCTGACTCTCGTGACATTACTTCTTTCAGCACTGACCGTGGCGCATTTAGATGGAAAGTGCTTCCATTCGGCTTAAATATAGCACAAAATTCATTCTCACGAATGATGACAATAGCTTTTTCGGGTATACCACCCAATGTCGCATTTTTGTACGTCGACGATATTATCGTCATAGGTTGTAGTGAAGCACACCATATTAAAAATCTTTCAAAAGTCTTCGATACTTGTAGATCTTTTAATCTCAAACTTAGCCCAAATAAATGCAACTTTTTACGACCAGAAGTTACATTTTTAGGTCACAAATGTTCAGCCAAAGGTTTGTTGCTAGACGACTCTAAAATAAACGCAATTAAAAAGTATACAAAACCGACTGATAAAGACGCGGTACGACGATTCGTCGCGTTTGCAAACTATTAGAGACGGTTTATACCTAATTTTGCGTCTCTGGCAGCGCCTCTAAATCGATTAAGCAGAAAAAGAGTTGAATTTGTATGGGATGTAGAGTGCGAAAGAGCATTTTTATCTTTGAAAGCAGCGTTACTTTCACCAAAATTACTTCAATATTCAGATTTTACTAAACAATTCATTATTACAGTTGATGCTTCCACAACTGGATGTGGCGCTATTTTGAGTCAAGAACAACAAGGTAGTGATCTATCTACCAATTTGTTTCGCTTCTAAAGTATTTAATAAAGCCGAACAGAAAAAACCCATTATAGAATTAGAGCTTTTAGCTATTTACTTTGCAATCAAGCAATTTCGACCATACGTTTATGGCACCCATTTCATTGTAAAATCAGACCATAGACCTCTAGTATACTTATTCAATATGAAAGACCCATCTTCAAAACTTTCAAGAATAAGACTGGAACTGTCTGAATATAACTTTACTATTGTATATATAAAAGGTAAATCAAACGTTTGTGCTGATGCACTATCGCGTATAACAATCGATGAGATTAAAGAAGCTAACAAACAAATTTTGGCAGTACAGACAAGAGCCATGACAAACAGACAAAAACGACGAAAAACAAATTACTTTACATGTCTACGACAAATTTTCATTTAATTTTTTGAAAAAAGTCCCACTAATAAGATCCGCAATTACGTACGATAAAAATAATAAAACAACAAATTTAAAAATTTTTGCGCATATTAAACATAAGAAACTCGAGTTACTTAGTTTTGAGCTTGTTAACGAAATAATGACTTTAGAGAAATTACTTTCGAGGCTTGAATCAGAAGCCGGCAAACACAAGATTAAGCAAACTGAATGGCCTAAAAACGATATGTTGTTCGAACATTATACTATTACAAATTTCAAAAATATTGTAAATAAAATGTTAAAATCATTAGAAATTATACTAACAGATCCAGTGGAGACACTAACAGATGAATATACAAAATTAAAGCTTATGAAAATTTACCATAATGATCCCATTTCTGGTGGACATTGCGGAATGAAAAGACTTTATGCAAAACTACGAACAAAATTTTATTGGAAGAACATGACTCGTGATATATCGAAATATATCAAAAATTGTAAAGATTGTCTCTTAAACAAGGTTAAAACTAAAACAAAAGAAACACTTGTTTTAACACCAACTCCTTGTAAACCATTCGATATAATAGTAATTGACACAATAGGATCCCTACCTGAGTCCAAATATGGCAACAAGTTCGCACTTACCATGATTTGCGACATGACTAAATACCTGGTAACAGTCGCTGTACCAGACAAATCGGCAAAAACAATCGCTTCAGCTATTTTTGAAGGATTCATTTTAACTTACGGCACAATTAATGCCATAAAATCTGATTTAGGTACTGAATTTAAAAACGAATTGTTCGAAGAATTAACAAAGCTTTTAAATATTCAACATAATTTTTCAACTGCATACCATCATGAAACTGTTGGCACGATTGAACGTAATCATAGAGTTTTTAATGAATACTTACGTGCATATCTAAAAGACACTTTTTCTGATTGGGATATTTATTTAAAATACTTTACTCTCCTACACAATACTACGAGTAGCACAGTTTTCGACAACCAATTTTCGCCTTACGAGTTAGTCTTTGGGAAAAAGGCAACTTTGCCTAATGAATTGATAAAAGAAAAAATTGACCCGATCTATAATGTCGAAAACTATGCCAAAGAAGTTAAGTTTAGGATGCAGAAAACGCACAAAATGGCACAAAATCTAATTAGTAAAAATAAACTACAAAGTAAAAATCTATACGATAAAACGGCACGACCGTTAGTTGTAAAAATCGGAGATAAAGTACTTTTACAAAAAGAACCACATCATAAGCACGAAAATATTTACCAAGGTCCTTTTATTATAACTAAAATTAACGAACCTAATGTAACTATTTTCGATGAAGTTAAAAACAAAGAAAAAGTGGTACATAAAAACCGCCTAAGTAAAGTAAATTAACATTACTCCAATACTTTTACTTTAAATTTGATTGAATAACAAATCCAAAATCTTCCTATTAGCATTTAAGCAGCCACGAAGGCTTAAAAACTGTTAAAATAAAAAGCAAAAAGAGAAAATAACACAAATTTTGTATATTCAAAAAAAAAACTTTTTTATAAAATTGTCCGTAACACAAAAATACATACTTAATATGTAATACAAAATGTAAAACTTTAAATTGAATATGTAAAGCACAAATATTTACAAAAAAAAACTCAACATATTTTGTCGTAAATTAAAATATTATTAATATTTATACCTTTTATTTAAGTTACAATGAACTATAAAAATGTAACTAAAATTTAACTATTCGATGTATAAAATCTTTTTTTTTAATTATTAATAAAGATGGTTCCGAACCAACGATTTAAAAAGGGGAGGTACACCCTAATATAAATATATATTCGTTTGTTCGCAACAATTTTTATAAGTTTTTGGCCAAAGAAGAATGTGACAAAATTGATCACTTTGTCCATTCTTCTTTTCCCCAAAAGGATGATGTAACGACAGCCTAAGAGCAACTCACCACATCAACCATACATCAGCTGATGTATGTACGAGTTGACCAAACACGCTCGCACGAGCGAATGCAACCCGGCGTGTGAGTGGCTCGGCCATTATAATTTGGCCAATGAAAAGAATACACACAAATTCCGAGAAGTTCAATAATTTATACTTACACTTTAAGTTAAATTTGAATAAAAGTAAGAAGTTAGTTTAAACATTACTCGGAGTTATTATTGTTATAAAAAGCTACTACAGCATTGGTGATACGGGGACGCAGGTGCATATTGCTCACCTAAAAACAAATCTGAAGGTAACTTAAGTATTCCCACCGAAGAAGGTTATAGAAGTAGAATCGCCTGCAGCCGCCAACTACACTTACCCTCTAACGTGACACCACCTGTACCCAAGTAAGGAGATAAACCTTCAAAAAATGACAAATCAGGACGTCCAAATAATGACCAACGTAACGCTGTTCCTCGTATATTTGTAAGTTATTCATATATTAAGAAACTGTCTTTATATATATAAAAAAATCACAACTAAATTATTGCTAATAAAAACGTTACTATCGTAAAGCTTAAGATTATATATCTAAAAAGAAAAATGGAAAATATCGAGGATGCGATAAAGCAGTTAACAGGTGCACTCAATTTGCCAAATCGAACAGATGCGGGTTATGAGTAGCAGACTATGTGAATTAGAGAATAGGATTAGTCCTCCTTCAGTAAATATCCCTGCACCTCTTGCCCCAGCAACAGAGGCAGAACTCAACGAAATGAGGAGGTTGCCAGACTGTGTAAAGGATTTACAAATTTTTGATGGAAATCCAATTCAACACATATCGAGGATCTCCAGTGTGGAATCCGTTTTAAAAGATTACGAGGTAGTCAAAAACAGACCCATATTTCGTGCTATCATGCAGCATATTAGAAATAAAATAAGAGGACCGGCGGATACCGCCCTTATATCTTACAACGTATTTAACGACGACTGGGAAAAAATTAAAACCTGCCTATCCCTACACTACGCTGACAAGCGTGATCCCAGAACCCTTGAGTATGAACTAACAACTTTAAGCCAGAGAAATGCTAGTGTAGACCAATTTTACGCTAGGATTAATTACCAGCTCTCGCATATAATAAATAAGATAAAGGCTCAAGTACATTCAGAGGAAGCTATAAGCGCTTTGATAGATAGCTACAGGAATAGGGCACTCGATGTTTTTGTCAGGGGAGTACAATTCGAACTTTCAAGGATGCTAATAATCCAAAAACCCGAAACATTACCTGAAGCCTATGCTTCCTGTTTAGAGATACAAAACATGAACCTAAAAAATCATTCGATTTACCCAAAAAATCTGGCAATGCGAATTACAAAAAATATAATTATTCCCCATTGCCAAATTCATCAAACGAACTGAACATTCACGAAAAAAGTAAAATACGTAACTATAGAAGCCAACATAATGTTAGGCAAACTCAGCCGCAAGGACCACCTCCACGGCCTACACAGCCCAAACCCCCTGCCCCGATGGATGTCGATCCATCATTGCATTCTCAAAAAGTAAATTATATAAACAGGCCAAACCATGCTTCGGCTACGAGGTCACAAAATATCTCAAATTTACCAAGCAAACAACCAAAATTATTTAATTTTGAATCAGGAGATGAAAAGCTTGATGAGCAGGAGAATTCCGAGGAAATAAATTTTATGATAGGGGCCGATCAAGCCTTCCTTACATAAATTACCATACAAAAAACTAGGGAATTCTAAAGTTCCTAATTAATACTGGAGCAAACAAAAAATTTTATCTCTGATAAAATTGCTCTAGGGCCCGGTAAGTTAAATAAACCATACACTGTGCAATCTGCCGCCGGACAGGTGCTGATAACCCACAAAGTAAGTAGTCAATTTTTTAAAAACTTGGGCATTATGACTAAACTCAACTTTATCGTACTACCCAACCTAAAATCCTTCGACGGGATTATAGGAGACGACACTTTAAAACACTTAGGAGCTATAATTGATAGGAAAAACAATACGCTACGGCTAAATGATACTGAAATCAAATTACAAGAAAAAACGGTTAGGCAAGTAAATAATACCCTAACCACTACTACTAATGATATAGAATCTATTAAGCGAAAGTACGCAGAAATTGTTGGTCCTGTTTCGGACAGCGGCACTGTGACACGAGTGTACGCGCACGAGTGTAACGGACGGCATAATCAGACCATCAAAAATCCTTACAACTCTCCCTTATGGGTAGTGCCGAAGAAGCCAGGCCCATCTGTGGAAAAAAGGTACAGAGTAGTTATAGATTTTAAACGCTTAAATGCGGTAACCATTCCTGATACGTATCCTAAATAACACATTAGCAAGTTTAGGCGAATCCAAGTACTTCACCACTCTTGATTTAATATTTGGGTTTCATCAGATCAAGATGAAAGAAAGAGATATACACTAGACATCAAATGAAAGTATAAATTTCACAGCAAATGAAAGTATAAAAGTGTAAAACAAACGAATGGATTTATTTTTGAACTAAATTTAGTAATCGGTATTTCCATCTTTGCTCTGAATAACTGCACGGAGACGTTTTGGCATACTTCGAACCAATTTCAATGGAATATTAGCCCATTGACACCTCATCTCTAAGAAAAACGACTCCAAGTTCGTGCGGCTGCTTTTTGGTATTTTTTAATTCCAAAATTTACCATAAATGTTCAATTGGATTTAAATCTGGCGATTGAGCTGGCCAGTTGAGTTTTTCTATGGCATTTTCTTCATAAAAAGCGAGTAGCAAGTCGAGAAGTGTGTTTGGGGTCGTTATCTTATTGAAAAAAAACGACCGCAAATTCATTTTTGCAACACTTATTGCCCAAATTTCACTGAGAGCGGCAACATAAGAAGCCCCCATCATACGACCATCGATTTTTACTAGATTACCTACGCCAAATTTTGAGAAACAACCCCAAATCATGAGAGAGCCGCCTCCATGTTTCACCATTGATTGTATACACTGAGGCTTTTAGCGATCAGAAGGTTTCCACCACACTCATTTACATTTTTTTGAGTTCCTCAGCTCAAATTTTGACTCATCGGACCAAATCACTTTGTCCAAAAACGTGTTTGGCATGCTTACATACTGCTTTGCAAAAGCCAGTGGTAAGCAGTGGAAATGAGGGGTCTTTTTTTGGCGACATAGGTTTTCAAGTCAGATGCACGTAATGTTGTCTGCACTGTACTGGTATAAACATTAAAATTCAAATTTTCGATTAGCTCCTTCGCTAAAAATTTCTGGGTTGCTTGCAACTTTTCTCATGAGGCGCTCAACGTGTATCGTGATTTTGGCCTTCGGACCTCCTCCATACTGAGTCTTGTATCTTTTCCGCTTCTTGAAGTTTTCAAAAATCTTTCTGGCCCCTCCGGTCGAAATAAAATATTTTTCAGCAATTTTTGCATATGTCTCACGCTTTTTCCTATCTTCTACAATTAATTTCCGAATTTCTTCAGTTTTGCGGATTTTTCTCTTGTGGCAGAAAAAACTAAATGCAAAAATTTATTTCTATTAATTTTTGCATTTAGTTTTAGTAAGTTCTGCAGCTAATTTTGGTTTTGCTATGTTAAAACACGACACAAACTCAAATTATACTTTCCTATGACGCGCGCTTTACAAGTCCGGCACAGATTACTGACCTTTACATCTCAATAATAGATTATAATTTTGTTCGAACTGTTTATTCACCTTACGGGGAATCATCATGGCATAATTTTTGAATTTAAATACAAGTATTGAAAACGTAACAGGTAAACGGTTGTTAATAAATATCGTTTATACTTTCATTTGATGCCTAGTGTAAATAAAACAGCTTTTTCAACGGCCAATGGTAAATACGATTTACCAGCATGCCATTTGGACTTAGGAATGCGCCATCCATCTTACAAAGAATGATTAATGATGTTCTGAAACCCTTAATTGGTAAAAGTTGTTACGTCTACATTGATGATATTATCATCGTAGGGAAAGATAAAGAAGAACATTTAAATAATTTCGAAATTGTGTTTGAATTACTTCAAAAATCAGGACTAAAAGTCAACTACGAATTCCTCAGGACACATGTAGAAATTTTAGGGCGTTTTCACACAGGATGGAATCCTACCCGACCGTTAAAAAAATTTCCTCTATAAAAGGATATTGCCACCCAAAAACTTGAAGGAACTAAAAAGCTTCCTATTACAGAAGATTTATAAGGGATTTTGTGAAAGTTGCTAAGCCTCTCACAAACCTAACAAGAGGTATTTACGCCAAAAGAAAAGCAAATCAATCTAAAAGGGTTAGCATTTCACTAAACAAAGAAGCCATGAAATACTTTAATGACTTAAAAGAGTTACTTATGTCTTCGGAGATCGTTACATTTCCGGACTTCTCCAAGCCTTCATCCTGACAATAGATACGTCCAATGTAGCTATCGGAGCTGTCCTTTCTCAGGGTGAAATTGGCAAAGATAAGCCAATAACCTACATCTCCAGATCGCTTAATAAAACTGAGGGGAATTATTCGACAATTGAAAAGGAGATGCTGGCTATTGTATGGGCACTAGATAAGCTTAGGACCTACCTGTACGGTGCGAAGGAAATAAAAAATTTAACCGACCACCAACCCCTTCCCATCGCCTTGACCAATACCAATAATAATGCTAAGTTAAAACGATGGAAGGCAAGGATAGAGGAATACAACTATAAGCTCATATACAAACCTGGGAAAACTAACAGAGTAGCCGACGCTCTTTCGCGACTACCAACTGAATTTAACGTTTTAACATCTACAGATGACAATTCCCAACATAGCGCAGAAGAGGACAACACAGACTTGATTCCTCATTGCGAGGCTCCTATAAACGTGTTTAAGTCTCAGGTAGTCATTTCCGAAGGAAGGGAACTGGAATGCCATGAGGAGCCACACCCAAATTACCCAAGGCACTACGTAGTAAAAACAAAGCTTAGCAAAGAAGTTATTAGATCCATATTAAAAAATTACTTAAACCCAAATTTAGTTAATGGAGTCAAAATCCCAGAAAATTACATTCCTTTATTGCAAGAAATCTTCAAAGAATGCTTTTCAAAATTTAGAATTAGAATCACCCAGAGGATAGTGAGTAATGTCTCTAGCGATGAAGATAACTTCCGCATTATCAGAGAAGACACAAAAGAGCTCATCGAAACGGGAGAGAAAACAAATAACAAATACTGGAAAAATTTTATTTCCCTCAAATGGCCAAACTAATCAAAGATTACACAAGATCATGTGAAATTTGCCATTGTAACAAGTATGAACTCCGACCTCCAAAACCCGAAATCCAAGCCACACCCATTCCATCGTATCCTACTGAGATTCTTCATATAGACATTATCGAAATTGCAGGTGAAAAATACATAACCTGCTTAGATAAATTCTCGAAATTTGTTAAATTCTTTCGAATAAAAAATAAATCCGTTCTACATATCCGCAATAAGCTGATAAAACTTCTTCATTTCTACTCTATCCCGTAAAACGTTGGTTATGGACAACGAGGGCAGTTTTATTAGCCCAATCACATTGAACTACTTGGAGGACCTAGTAATAGAAATCTATTTGACCCCTCCTCAGAAAAGCGATGTAAAGTACAATAATCGAAAAAGTTCGGTGTCTTCAAGCCGAATATCCCAACTTTTCTGTTAATGAGGTCATTAACATTGCTGTTGATAGATAAATTAATACGATCCATTCAGCAACAAATAAGAAACCATCCGACATCTCCTTTGGCAGAACGAACAGAATAAATTATCAAGAACTGAAGGACTTTAACAACATTGTTAGTTACGACATGAGACACGAACTCGCCAGGAACCAGAAAAAGATGCTAAACTGGCACAACAAAAAAAGGACTAAAATTAAAACATATGAACCAGGCGAAACCGTTTTTAAAAAAGAAAAACAAATAAAAAAGGAAAATAAACCTATTTATAAGAAATAAACCGTAGGGAAAGACAATAATGTAACAATCACCACTAGTAATAACAGAAAAATCCACATATCGCATCTATAAAATTGACAAATTTTCCGGTTATTAGGTTGATACCATGGGGCATAGAAGCAACAGTGGACATATACGAATACAAAAGCCCATTGGTGACTATAAAATAGGGCATAAGGAAAATATCAAACGGTTACTACAAAATCATACACGCCATCGACTTGGACGACTATGAACGAATTCTCAATAACATCAAACACCTTATACGCTATCAAACTAGCAGAACAAGCCCTCTAGCTCCACAGCTAGACTACCAAGTCTCACAAATCGATAACCTTTTAGTTCAGTTGCGGACTAGAAACGTTAAAAAGAACAAGCGATCAATCAATTTTATTGGCTCAGCCTGGAAATGGCTCGCGGGTAATCCAGACGCAACCGAATGGCACAAAATCGTGACTACAACGAATGACCTCACGGGAAATAGTAACAAACAGTACACAATCTACAACTACTTAATTGAAACAACCAATAAAATACTGGACAATTACAATAGAATACTCGCCGAAATCGACGCAAACGATACAGTTTGATTCGAACAAGCATTATATTGTTACGAATATAGCAAAACTAAGGAGTGCTGCCATCTCTAAGCCGATGCTATGTTTCTGTGTACATAATCTACAATAACTGCGTCTAAATATATGTACCGTGTACGTATACGAGCAGCGGAGAGTCAATGCACAAACACATGCATATATCCGAGATACTCTTATAAGTATGCAATGAGAAAAACTATAAAATTGTGCAATTGTAGTTACAGCTGAGAAGTTTGAGAGTTGCTGGACTAGTAGATTCTGGAAGCGCCTAGAAGATGTATAAAATTGTGCAATTGTAGTTACAGCTGAGAAGTTTGAGAGCTGCTGGACTAGTAGATTCTGGAAGCGCCTAGAACATGCGAAGTTTGAAATCAAAGAGTATAAAAGGCGACAATTGTAGAGGCGCTGGAATTCAGTTTGATTTGAGCTATCAATCAGTTTGGTTATTAAGCAAGCTATTCGTTGGACAGTTTGAGTGTTATTGTGAAGTACATACTTTAATAAAGGCCATTTTACATTATTACAAATTGGAGTTATTTATTCAACAGTTTAGTGATTCGAACTTAGCAGAGGATTGCAAATAAGAGGATTTGCAAGTAAATTCGTTACAATATAATAAGCTAGGATTAGTAAAATATGAACTCCCGCAAATAGTTTTAGCCACTCAACTTGCAAAAAATGGTATAGTTCATTCGCATTTGTTAAATAAAGCAGATATAGCCAATATAATTTCCAAAACCGAAACTCTACCTTTCAAAAAAGAATTAGAAGCTCTTAGATACGCAGAACCGTTAATGATAGCCAAGGATTCGCTTCTCCTATACGTAATATCTTCGCCACAATATAAAATATTTTATACAACAAAATTCTTATCCGGTCAACACTAAAAAATAACAAACAAACTTATCTCAAATTTAGTGATTTTTTCATTGCACAAGAAGGAAAATATGGCATTCGCAAAAAATGCATTATAATAAAAGACATAACAATATGTAAAAGAAATCAATTAAAACCTTTCGATGAAAATCATTGTATTCCACAGATTCTCGCGGGAGGAAAATCAACTTGCGACTATCAAGTTCGAAACGATCCTGTAATTGAATTAATTACAGATGCAATAGTCTTCATTTCCAAATTTATAAGAAATCTAACCTACAACAACCTAACGCAGGTCTTGCACGGCACCTTTATCATAAATTTTTATAAGGAAACTATCACTATAGGCAATATGAACTACACAAATTGGAAAACTACGTCTCACCAGATCTTACTTCCTATTCTCTCAAGCGACTTAACTGAAAAAGAGTTAAAAATAGATTTACAATACCTTCACCAACTCCACTTGACGAATGTAAAAAAATTAGATTACATATCATCCAAGTTTATTATGTCAATAAGTTACAGTTTTTTAGCAATATTTCTTGGGCTGACCTTATTCATAATATCTATTTCCACACCAGATCAGCTTACAACAGGAAATTCCAATTCACTCCTCTAGTAATAGATTTCCAACCAGTTGCAATAGGTAAAAGTTAGATTAATTCATCTTTATTTTATCAGCGAGACGCTGATACTTAAAAAGTGGGTGTTAACATAGTCAATATTCTCTGTTCACAAAAATGCAGAAACAGCAAATTCACATTTTATGTGAACGGAAGTGATCGCTACAAAATGTGAAGAACTCTTTTATTAATTTACTTACCTGTTCCATTTGTAAATTGATGACTAGCCAACATTAATTTACAACAGTATTTAGCGGAAGCCGCTGCGACTTGCAATAACAAAATAAGTAAGAAATAACCAAATTATGATGAATTTAGCAAGTAAGCGATATTGTATAAAATTCCCATAAACCAAATACCGATTTAGCAAGTAGCCAATTATATTGTAAATGAAAATCATTATATTAGCAAGTAAGCAATTTTTTATTATAAAAAGAATATTCAATAAAAAATGTGGTTCAGTTGTAAACGGTAATCATTACTACAAGTTGTGTTTTCACTGGCGACAAGGCAATAACTTGCATACATCTATACATCGCATCATGCCTCACTCAAACGCAATTTGCGCGCACAATTGACACCGAACAACCACACGCACTAAATTTTTTGGTAAAAATGTTACTTTTGTTTAAACAATTTTGCTGATATAAGAAAGAAATCAAGTATCTTTTTATACAAAACGAAGGTAAATATTTCAAGGTTTTATGGCAAAGAAGATATATTCCAATCGATCGATCCGTTTTGAATTTATAGCTGTGTAAACAAAAATTGTATGATTTTTTACCACAAAAATGGAGTTTTTAGACTTTTTTGAGCAATTTTTAGAATTTTTCTCTCAGTCAGAACAATCCCCGTACCTCAAGGAATATTCCAAAAAAAAAAACAAATTTGCGAAATCGGTGCAACCGTTCTCGAGATTCGCGCTTATTTCACAATTCAGCGAGTTATTTTTATATTATAGATAGAAAATATTTTTCAAACGCTTATACGTATATTGAATTTATTTATCCAAAATCATTTTTATAATCCAAAATTGTTTTGAATATAAAGTTTTGAATTTAAACTAGTTAAACAATGATGGGGAAGTATTTATTTATTTGACCTTTTCTTTTTTGCTTTTTCGTGATCGTTTGGGTTTTTTTTTACCTAACACTGATTTAACGCAGCAAATTTTTGTTTTAAGAGGTCATGCAGCACGTTGTTTAGCATGCGGCGACACATATGTTTTGTGTAGTATAAATCAGTGTGTTTAAAATCTAGCTGCATACTCTAGTTTGCTTATATTACGAGTAATTTACATATTCCAGGTACAGGCTTAGTCTATTTCCAGAAATGAATGTTCGGCATTTTTTCACCTAATTAAGAAAATGTTCATGCATATAAGATGGGTTTATCTTTTGTTTTTAGAAAATCTCAATTTTTTTGAGGAAAAAAATTGATTTGACTGTAGATTTGATATCTGTGTCACATATTTACAGAGTTTCAATGTTCGTGTTTTATACTTTTGCAGCAAGAACAATTAAACGGTTTTTTATAGATCGCTATATAGGGTGTTATCGAAACGACATCGAAGATGGGGTGCTATTCCTTTGAGCTGTCTAAATATAAACGATTTTTTATTTTACAAAATATGGTATTCAAAATTGGAAAAGCATATGGACAAAGAAAAGAAGTGCGCACTTTTCTATAACCATATGTTTTTCCGATTCTTATACTCAGCTGAGCAGAGCTCACAGAGTATCTTAATTTTGTTCGCATAACGGTACCCCGTAACGGCATAAACTAATCGAGATAGATAAAGACTTCTATATATCAAAATGATCTGGGCGAAAAAAGAAATTCATTTAGCCATGTCCGCCCGTCTGTCCGAAAACACGATAACTTGAGTAAATTTTGAGGTATATTAATGAAATTTGGTACGTAAGTTCCTGAGCACTCATCTCAGATAGCTATTTAAAATGAACGAAATCGGACTGTAACCACGCCAATTTTTTCGATATTGAATATTTCGAAAAACCGAAAAAGTGCGATAATTCATTACCAAAGACGGATAAAGCGATTAAACTTGGTCAACCCACCCCTTATGACGCAGAGTTAAGTTAGTAAAATTTTGGACAACGGGCGTGGCACTGCTCACTTTTCAACGAAGGTAATTTAAAAGTTTTGCAAGCTGTAATTTGGCAGTCGTTGAAGATATCATGATGAAATTTGGCAGAAAAGTTACTCCTATCACTATATGTATGCTTAATAAAAATTAGCAAAATCGGATGACGAACACGCCCACTTAAAAAAAAAAATATTGTAAAAGTCAAAATTTAAAAAAAAATTGAATATCTTTACAGCATCTACGTAAATTATGTCAACATTCCAGTAAGGATATGGTGCAACAAAATACAAAAATTAAAGAAAATTTCAAAATGGGGCCCTTTTTGATTTAATTTGTCTAGAATACTTTCAATGCCAAAAGTTGAACAAAACTCTACCAGTCCTTGTAAAATTTGGTAAGGGCAACGCTCCTATGACGATAACTGATTTCTGTGAAAATGGGCGAAATCGGTTGAAGCCACGCCCATTTTTTATACACAGTCGACCGCCTGTCCTTCCGCTCGGCAATGGACACGATAACTTGATCAAAAATCGATATATTTTTACCAAACTTATTCATGTACTTACCGGAACCTACTTTATCTTGGCATTAAAAATGGGCGAAATCCGATTATGACCACGCCCACTTTTTCGATATCGAAAATTGCGACAAATGAAAAAAATGCCATAATTCTATACCAAATACGAAAAAAGGGATGAAACATGGTGTTGGATTGGTTTTTTGTAGCAAAATATAACTTTAGAAAAGCCTTTGCAAAATGGTAGAAGAAATTGAAAAAGTTCTGCAGGGCGAAATTAGAAATAAAAATATGTCCATATTTTGGTCGATATCTCAAAAACGCCTTCACATATACAACTAAGCGCCACTCCCCTTTAAACCCTCATTACTACCTTTAATTTGATACACATATCATACAAACACATTATAGTCACCCCTGGTCCACCTTTATGGCGATATATCGAAAAGGCGTGCACATATAGAACTAAGGCCCACTCCCTTTTAAAATATCCATTAACACCTTTCATTTGATATCCATGTCATACAAAACACATTTCAGGGTTACCCTAGGTACATTTTCCTACATGGTGATTTTCCCTTATTTGACAAAGGATGAAGGAAAATCGTTGCAAAAAACGTCAGCCTTGGTCTACAGTTTGGTCGATATTTCCCAAACGTATACGATATGGAATTAAAAACTACTTATAAACCATCTACGAAACCAACGCAGCTATAATTATACTCAGATGAGCAGAGCTCACAGAGTATATTAATTTTGTTCGCATAACGGTATTTCGTAACGGTATATACTGATCGAGATAAATTTAGACTTTCATATATCAAAATTAAAAATACATTCTTGGCATACGGCTCATAATTTCCACCTTATAGGAGTCATATATGAGTCTTTTATGATTACATATAGGTTTAGATTTTCTCGAGGCACGTATTTCTCACATATTTCGGACACATAATTAAGAGGGCTTCGAAAATATTTCTTTGGTGATTTAAAGAAAAATGATAAAGAAATTCGTTAAAACTTAACCAAATTTTCATATTTAAAAAAAATATTCAAATAAAACGAATTGATTGCTGAAGAAAGATAGCAAAGGCAAGTTCCTCCACTTTATAGTATTACCATTTCTATGTATCCATGAATAAGACAATTTTGTCCCCAAAACTCTCAGCTGAGTATGTAATGTTCGGTTACACCCGAACTTAGCCTTCCTTACTTGTTCAGTATCAGAATTTTGTCGAATGCAATTTTTAAAAAAGGATAAAGAATACCGATTTTTAGCATAAAGAAATTGGTATTACAGAATTTTATATACAGAATAATAAAAAAATAATTCTAATCCATAATCATATTCCACGCAACCCTTGTATAACATATATTATTGTCTTATTGTTGTGAATCATCACACTAAGTTTCACAAAAGTTCCTGAACTTCGAAAAAATCTTTAGTCGTAAAAAAATTATTGATGCACATTTTAATTTTTGTAGACTTAGGCCAACTTGCAGAACGGCAAATAAACTTTTTAACTCAGAGTTAACCTGATATGAATAGTCAAACTCATACTTGTTTGACTAATTAACTCTCGGTTATTTTATAAAAAAAAACGTGCAAAACAAACCTTTTTCGAGTGAGACATGGGGTTAAAATTTTCCACAAATTTATTACTCGTAAAATTTTACTATAGCTCCAAAAACGACATAATTATGTATTTCTCGCCTATATTTACTCTTTTTTCAAATATGGATCAGAAAATTTCTTTTGAACGACATTGGTAGCTGTCTATCCAATGTAATTGCAAGTGTTTTCCATAACTTTTATACCGCCACTTTGTGGCGACCTTAAGCCGTTCCGAAAACGTATCTCATATTTGAGGTGAAATGATATTTCCTTAGAATTTAGCGTATGTATGTTAAAAGTGCTGTTGTTTGAAATAAATTTAGAAAGAAAAATTTCAGAAGCGTTCGCAAGCTCCGATCTTTAATACCTCTTTTATGGCTTGATTGCTAATGCTTCTCGAAGACAAATATTGGAACCATTTAAAATTTCCTTTGGTGTTAAAATTTGGAGCGTAACACTACTGCTAAAGCTTGGATTTTAAACTAAAAACATATTTTGCGTCTTGCTTCCGAAGAATAACGTTTTTCTTTTTTTTTTTTTCAAATATCAGGCTGTATTCTACATAATTTTTAAATTTATTTGTTACACGGAATTGTTTACAAATTACCTCAAAATTTTAACCCAAAAGTTATTTTGAAATACATAATTAAGGGACGATTTCACCAACTCGACTTAGGCTAAAACTTAGTTGCAACTTAAGTTAGCCCAGATTTGAGGCTAAGTTTTTTTCGGTTTAACCAACTTAGCTATTAAACCCATTTGACATACAAAATCCATATCAGCTTGTTTTATACATTGCAGTATTTTTGGCTACGTTTTAATTACACGCCACCCAGTGAATCACACAATAGCGGGGTTGCTATATTTGCTTAATGAAATCAATACCTACTGTAATTTAATTCGACTCAAAATTTGTACTACAGCAACACTGTTGAAAGTCGAGTATAAGCCAGCTGACAGGTAGGTTAATTTGTGACCCAGCCAAGAATTGGTGGTGAAACAGAAAAATTAAAAAATATGACTTAACTAAGTGAAGTCGAGTTGGTGAAATTCGCCCTAAGTGTTTCTCTCTTTTAAGTGGTTTGGAGTTTAAAAAAGAAGACTAGCCCTTACTGACAAGATTGTGAACACTTTAAGGTTTATCCGGGTCATTGCGTGTCTGCACAAACTTTGAAACTCCGGTCAAGTACCCCTATTAAAACTCAAAAGTTTGAAATAAACTTACGTACTTAACCACAATTACGAAATTCAATTGATGACTATTTCTCATGTTTTTCCCGTAAATCCAAAAAAAACAAAAGGATTGCAGGTTTTCGAATCCCGGAATTCCGACACTAAATATATTTCGGTATTGAATACACTACTTACTATACATTGCCTATTATCGTTGGCTTTCTTACTGAGCTCATATATTGAGACAGTTTTGCGGTTGTATCTTAAGCGCCAAAAGACAACTTTACGATTTTCCTTAACAGTTTAGAAGTCATTTTAACCAAATTTTAATGGACGCTATGATAATTAAATACCGTTTTATAGGAATACGTAAACATTCCACAATTTCCCAATTTTTAAGCATGTAATGGTGCTTACCATACTTTTGCAATCATGCTAAGGAAGCTATTTGCGCTTACTGTACTTATTATATCGTGTTAGATGGATAGTCGCTTATTTGAATAAATTCGGTGTGAGTTCATGAAATGCTGTTTTTTCGAGGGCAGATTACATGATATGTACATTTTAAAATCAGTCAATCAATCAGTCCAAATCTAAATTGCAACATAGGTAGTCTGAGCATTTTACAATCCAATCTTTTCTGTAATATGCTACCAGAATTGTCTCCAAACTAAATCAGGGAAAAGCAAAAGACAATCAAAGAAATTTAATTTCATACCCCTATTTTAGTATCATTTTGCTAGTATTAAAGTCTTTATTTTTAACAGAAGAGGCATCTGATATTATATGAAATCACTTCCTTCTACAACAAGTGCAATTAACTGCCTATATAACTTTCTGTACAGATGTATCGACTATAGATTTATATAGAATTGCTATAATTCTAAAGTGTAAACAAAGCAAACGATATTTATTGACTAATTTTTTTCAGCAACAGTACTTAATGTAGTTTACAAGTTTGTAAAGGATGTACATAAGTAGTACTTAGAAGCTCTTCATCAAAAAAATTTTTGATAACTTAGCGCTTACGAAACAATCGAAAAACCGTCTCGATATGAGTTTAGTTCATTAAAGAGTTAATTCAGAGGGAACTTCTCTTAATAAATTGTTTTGCTCTCATCTAAAAAGAGCCCGTGAAATCCACAGAGAAAGGCTACCTTTTAGTTTGCGACCAAATGGTTATACCGCTCTACGCTGAATATATATCTCTTTTTAGTTTAATTTTTCGCGAATTTTGGTTGGCTCACCATATGAGGTGATTCTATATCTATATTATAGTATGTGTTAGCTTATGTGTTTTTTTTTAATATGAGAGCGATTTAGGGGCAGCACTCATTGTTTATATATTTGAAGGTAGTAGATACTCGAACAGTGAAACTTATACACTTTTCCAGATTTAAAACGAAGTGAGATATTAATATTAAATTGGAAACTAGCCATGATTATGCAAATAGATAATTATTACATGTTGATTTTAGGATAATATTTTCGTTTTATATGTATGTAAGTAGTCAGATATATTTAAAATCTTTAGTCAAAGTTGGAGGATATACCGACAAAAAATAAGTTGTTAAAGTATACGTGGTTACAAGAAATTAAAATATGTTAAGAACATTTAAAAAAAAAAGTTATGTTGCGTAAACTTTAAATGCATACATGTACGGAAATAGTGCTAAATTGATGTATTTATTTATAAAAACCATTACCTACAAAACAAGTGGCATATCTTGTCCTTCAACTTTCTCACAGGATGCTCAAGATGGCTACTTTTTAGCGTTTTGAGAGGATTCTCAATATGGCGGCACATGGGGCCGGCTGTTTTCAGCGGGTGATAGAAAGAGATACAAAATGAGACCACAATAGTCAATTAAAAATCAGGTTATCGGCTTTGTAATTTTGACGTCTATGCAGAAGTGTCATTGTGTTATTCACAATGGAAAAGCTGCTAGCTTCATTCAACAAAATTTTAGAGTAGAAAGAAAAAACTCAATTGAGTTGAAACGTTACTCAGCGTTCCAGCTCTTCATGTCGGGAAGAGTTGAAAACCATTTCGAGACAGTTTCGGGGCAATTGAAGGAGGATTGAAGCCCCAAATCCTTTCGAGTATACTTCGGGACTATTTATGGAATCATTTCGAAACTATTTCGGAACAGACAGGATTATAAAAAAGTCCCTAAATATCCTGAAATTGCTCCCAACTACTCCTGAAATAGTTCCGAAATGATTCTGAAGTGATCCTGTAACTGTCCCAAATTGTACCGAAACAGTCTCGAAATTGTTTTGAAGTTAACCCAAAATGATACCAAAAATCATCCGGAAGTGATCCTGAAATTGCTCTGAATTTTGTAAATGATTTCGGATTTATTTTAGGTATTATGTCTGGAAAAAATTTAAAACTATTTCATTAATGTTTCGGGACAAGTTTTTGATGCTAAAAACCTTTCGAGTATACTTCGGGCCTATTTTCGGAATTATTTCGGGACAGTTTCAGAACAGTTACAGGATCATAAAAAAATCCCAAATTATCCTGAAATTGTTCCCAATTTGTCCCAAAATAGTTTCGAACAGATTCTGAAGTGATCAGGTAACTGTCTCGAATTGTACCGAAACAGTATCGAAAAGGTTTTGAAGTTTACCCGAAATGATACCAAAAATCATCCCGAAGTGATTCTGAAATTGTTCTGAATTAAATGATCCGGAATGTCTGCTTCTTTTGGAAAAAACGATAAGTCCACGCTTTATGGGAAAAAAGTCCACCTTTTGCTGGTGCGTTTTTTATACCGCAATTTACGGATCTTTTTATAAGTTTCGCTTTTATTCACTTTTAAAATAAATACACATTTAATCGCCGACCTTTCATATATAGCAGGTTGAATATCCGATACATTTTTCTTTCACCAAGATGTGAAGAAATTTTGAGTTAAATTAGAGTTAGTAGCTTTCTCCGTGGTGGAAACGATATGCAATACTTCTTTTTTAGCAGTCAGTAAACAAATATGAGATATTGCTCGTTTTACTAGAAACAGGAGTAATAAATACATAATTTAATTTTTTTTGGGAACAACCAAACGAAGTTGAAACAAGAAAATCAAAGACATCTGCGGCCGTCATTTTTGTCCATTAAGCATTACCTATATGTGATCATAACTTTATCAGACGGCTATTTTGGGATATAATAAAATCTCGAAATATGAGAATTTTGATTTGCACCAGTTTACAATAAAAAGTTAAAATTGTTTCGCAAGTACACAATAAATAAAAAAAAAAACAAAAGGCAATTGCTTCGGATTTTTTTTACATTCATAGACGTACATATACAATTTTGCAGCGAATGGATTGGAGCTAACGTTTAGAAATAGTTTTTTGATGGTATTACACACTTTCATATTTAAAAAAAAACATTTGTTCCTTATTTAGTATAGAAGAAAATGTCTCGACATTGTCAGCAAAAAAGTTATCAAAATGGAACGATGCAGCCACTTGCAAAATTTACAAAACACAGCATAGCATCATTATATCGCATGATGTATGTATAACTGTAACTAGATGTTTTTTTACCCTTGCACGTCGGCTATTTTATATTTGTTATAGGTACGAGAACTTGGTTTTGTATATTTAAAAATTATAAACTTTTAGGCAACTACAGACACCCACTTCAACTTAATTAATGCGCAACTTCTTTTTAGGGCTGGACTTTGGACACTTAAAAATCAGCTTCTATGACTTACGATAAAAGCAAGACGCCCGCTTGTATATATAATGAAAGTATTGAACGTTTGCTCCACTGTATGTCACCTCTATAGAAGAGTGTTTTATTTGCGATAACATTGCGTTTTGCGTGTCGAATTCTAATGGAGAAACGTCATTGTTTCATATAACAATGCCGGTTTCTCGTCTACCAACTGTTAAATGCTGGCAAGTTTTAGCATATCAGAAACAGTCTTCATTGACAATTTACAACGTCAAGACGTCTGATTTAGATTGTTTGGCGGCAGTGAATCTTGGCGGTTGGAAGTCTACATATTCATTTTAGTAGTGCTGGAACTACCTACAGACTTAGCTGTCGTACAAACGGAAATTTTCCATTTAACGGTGAAATAATTGAGAGTGACTGAATACTTTTATCTTCAACACAACTTCCTAAGTTCTGCGACCTGAAGTAATTTGACCATATGGAAAAAGAATGCATACATACTTAAGTGATTGAGATTAATGTAGATTTGCTTATTAATGAGAAAGTGTAATAAAACAAATATAGCCAAAGTGACAGTAATAAGGTAAATGAGTTTTTCAAATATTGTGAACTTTTTAGTTTTTATGGTTTAAAAAAATATTTTGAAACAATACGAGAAAGAACTGTACATCACGAACGTCCATTTAGTGGTAACACAAGGCCTACATACAAATATTGCATTTTACTCGTACAAAGAGTAACGGGGTAGGCCAAAGCTTCGAACGTGGTAAAAAGAAATAAAAGCGAATAAGAAGAAGCAAAAGGATTATAAAGACTTCGCTACAATTGGTAGGTACATACATAAGTATTTCAATATTGAGTGAATATAAAATAATATGAGAAATTAAATGACAGCAAATTATTAAATAATAAATAAATATTCCTTTGAGTAAGGAATTAGTTCGATATTGGCAGTGAGTGATATTACAAGCCGACATAATTCTATAAAGAGCTCTACCTTTAAAAGTATAGAAATACCTACTCATTTCTTTTAGGGGGAAAAATCAAGTTTTATACTAAACCACCGGGGTTTCGGATCTAATACAAATTAAACGGTAAAATTGGAAAAATATTTCAAGAAAACTATATCTTTCTGTTAAGGGCTTAAAACTGTAACCAAGCAACTTTTTTTTTTATAAAATGTACCATAAAAATCAGGACCCAGCCCCCTAGAAAACTTGTACATGATAGGGGTATGAAGGAATTGGTATACTAAGGGGTTTGAAATGCATCTTACGTACTATTGACTGAATATATGTGTGCAGGGCCGCATTAACCCTAAACGGGGCCCTAGGCAATCATCAATTTTGGGGCCCTTTTTTCACGTCCGTCCCCTTCTTTTTTCACGTCCGTCCCCTTCTTTTTTCACGTCCGTCCCCTTCTTTTTTCACGTCCGTCCCCTTCTTTTTTCGATTAAAAAATACAAACATATCTTTCATAGAAATTTTATTGTCACAGTGTAATAATATCAATAAAATTGCTATCTACATTTTAAGCATGTTCTCTAAATTTGTAATCGGCAATTTCATCAATTATATCATCAATATCGAATTTGTTCAATAAATCTGACTCAATGAAGAGAGTCGCGTTATAGCTCTTTCAGCAGCTTTGATTCGTTTTAATTGCGAGAAGGCTGAACAAATTGTGATCATTAATGTTAAAAAATCCGAAGAGCTATTTCTGTGTTAGGAAGTACGTCGGCTAATTGATCTTCCATTAGAATCTCAGCAGCTTTGATTCGTTTTAATTTGCGAGAAGGCAGAACAATTTGTGATCATTAATGTTAAAAACATCCGAAGAGCTATTTCTGTGTTAGGAAGTACATCGGCTAATTGATCTTCCATTAGAATCTTATACAAATGACTGAGTTTTTTGTGCATCAGTGTATCTTGAGTTCACGTAACTTTTGAATTGTTTCATTTCAATGAAAAATTCTCCCAAATCTCTAAAATAAAAACGAACTAAGTTATTTATAGCTTCGTGCAAGTCTCCATCAGTTAGAGAAGGGTTGATGAGAAATGCAAATCTCTCTGAAACTTCCATATACACTTTCGCACGTCGTTTGATTTCACTTTGAAGATTGTCGATGTTTTCGAGGAAACCTTTTGCCCTAAAATCATCGCGAGGCGAAAATTCTACTTCTGGAGCATTTCCGTCATTAGTTTGGTTTTTTGTACGACGAGTACGTTTTACGATTTCTGTATAACTTACACCAGGTAATGAGTTTGATTTTTCCTCGAAATCATTGAACTTTTCACGGAATGAAACTCTCTTCTAACGATCCGTACAGAAAACCACACGTTTGCAAATCTGCTTTTTCACTTTGCAATGACTTACTCACTGAACGCATAGCAGTCAAAATAGAGTTCGATAAAATCAACATGAAACTAAATTCAAATTTTTGCATTTTATTCGCGATACACGTCGCCTCATAACGAGTATCAGTTTTTTGTGATTCATCATCAGCAATGATTTCTAGAGCCTCTAACATGACATAAAATGAATCGTAAACTGCATTCGTCGCATTCGAATGTGCTTCCCAGCGTGTAGTTGACAATGTCTTCAAAGTTTTCTCATTGTTTATTTTATTTTTCAATACGCCCAACTATAAGTGGAAGCTCAAAAAAATTAGATAAATGTCTGCATAATGGCTAAAAAATCTACTGCATAAAAACAGCACTTCACAAGCATGCTCTCCAAACAAATTAAGAGAATGCGCGGAACAGGGAACATAAATCGCATTCTCATTCGAAATCAATATTCTTGCTTGCATACCTTTATACTTTCCGTACATGTTTAATGCGTCGTCATATTATTGTCCTCTACAAATTTGAATATCTAAACCACAGTATCCAGTAAGAAACTTTAAAGTTTGATTCGCTAGACTTTCACCAGTATGACCTTCCAACTGAAGAAAAATTATAAACCTTTTTTATTATTCAATATACTCTCCCTTCACTTCGATACACTTCTTTGCACGCTCATACAATTTGTCAAATTAGTCGGAAATGTCCTTTTTAGGATCCTTGTCTAGTTTGTCGGTCGTCGCCTTTTGAATGCGGTCAATTGAGTTTTATTTATTTGAGTAAAATTTATTTTCAGTTCTGATTATATTTTTCCTTTCACTCTCTAGAACTTTATGTTTTTAAGAAAATTTTTGGAAGTCATTTTCATTTTTCGGGGGCCTATTCTGCCTACTTGTTAATCCGGACGTGTATGTGTGCATATACATATTACATTCTCTTGAATGCTAAGCATATTCACATCTTAATATTATTACCTTTCCATGAAAACTAGGTGGAATATAACCCGAAAGAAAATTTTTTCCAGTCTCACCTCTGCAAACTATAGTACAAAAATGAAAAAATATGTTAAGGGGTATGCAGTCAAAGTTAAGAGTTCTCTAGGAAGAATCAAAAAATTAAAAAAAAAACTTTATTTTTTGATTTCTTATACCAACTATATGTAGATAGTTACTATAGCTTTGCGATATCAAATATAAATTCTGGTCCCCATTGGAAGAGTTTCAATTTCAGTGTACCCTATGAAGGCTAAATATGTTCAAATCTGAAATTTACCCAATTCGACACCTCTTAACCATTACCAGTCGCGTACCTGATCGCTCTTAGAAAACATAATTTTTAATGTTAAATTCAGTTTAACAGTACTGGTAAACTGGCGCAAAACCACGACTTTATAGCGCAATGTGAATGTAATTTGACCCGGCTTCACCCTTTATCAGTTTTCAATAGGGATCAAAATTTATATGTGATCTATTTGGCCTTGGTATAAGCGTTTGAAGGAGTGAGTCATTTATTTGATTTATAAGAACCACCCTGGTGTACCTATACGGAAGGAAAAGCAAAAGACTTCGAACTTCCAAACAAACATTTTGTATCAGAAAATACTCTAAATAAAAGGATACCTAATTGGTGTTTTTACATATTGTAACGAATTTACTTGCAATCCTCTTATTTGCCCTTTTGCTAAGTTCGAATCACTAAACTGTTGAATAAATAACTCCAATATGTAATAATACAAAATGGCCTTTATTAAAGTACTTCACAACAAATAGCTTGCTTAATAACCAAACTGATTGATAGCTCAAATGAAACTCTACTTTCAAAATAATACTGCTATTGCTCGCTAGATATCGTCTTAGTCGTAACTGCTTGACAACTCAAATCAAACTGAATTCCAGCGCCTCTACAAGTGTCGCCTTTTATACTCTTTGATTTCAACCTTCGCATCTTCTAGGCGCTTCCAGAATCTACTAGTCCAGCAGCTCTCAAATTTCTCAGCTGTAACTACAATTGCATAATTTTATAGTTTTTCTCATTGCATACTTATAGGAGTATCTCAGATATATGCATGTGTTTGTGCATTGACTCTCCGCTGCTCGTATACGTACATGGTACATATGTGTAGACGTAATTATTGTTTCGTTTATGTAGATACATAATGATAGATCTATGGATGTGAATTCACGTCACTGCTTAGCATCGGCTTAGAGATGGCAGCACTCCTTAGTTTTGCTAATATTCGTAACAATATAATAAGTTTATTTAAGTATCTAAAATTAATATATTTGTCATATTGCAGCCCATAGTTTGCCTCTTATATGGCTCTTAGTAGACTCTTTCCGGTTTCATCCCAGCAATTTGGAGTCAAAAAAGATCCGGGACTTCTAATAAGGAAGATTTAGAATCATTATGATCTCATTTGGGTGCCCGAAGTTAACGTATTTCTATCCCCTTATTTTATGACTCCTATTTGGCTATTGGAATGTTTTTATAAAGATAAGTTGAGAAAAATCCTTGAAAACTGCCGTTTATAACCATGAATATGCATGAAAATACATGACTGTTTTAGCATCAATAGAAAAAAAATGAGGTTCCAGCTCATCGGTTAATTTCTGCAACACCATACTAATGCATGTATGTACATACACGTGTATATATGCATATGTAGGAAGAGATCTATTTCTATGTACATACATACATATAAAACCACGCTTGCAATCAATCCAGCGCAGCAAGTTTCTGCAAAAGTTACACTTGCCAGAGGACAAGCAAATTTTAAGGCAAGGAAGCAAACCCCATGATAATGTAAACTGCATCCCTATATATTGTTACGAATATTAGCAAAACTAAGGAGTGCTGCCAGCTCTAAGCCGATGCTAAGCAGTGACGTGAATGCACATCAATAATTCGATCATCATGTATCTACATAAACGAAACAATAACTGCGTCTACATATATGTACCATGTACGTGTACGAGCAGCAGAGAGTCAATGCACAAATGTATGCATATATCTGAGATACTCCTATAAGTATGCAATGAGAAAAACTATAAAATTGTGCAATTGTAGTTACAGCTGAGAAGTTTGAGAGCTACTGGACTAGTAGATTCTGGAAGCGTCTAGAAGATGCGAACGAGGAAACCAAAGAGTATAAAAGGCGACAGATGTAGAGGCGCTGTAATTCAGTTTGATTTGAGTTGTTAAGCAGTTACGTCTAAGACGATATCTAGCGAAAGTCAGTTTCATTTAAGCTATCAGTTTGGTTATTAAGCTATTCGTTGCACAGTTTGAGTGTTATTGTGAGGTATTTTAATAAAGGCCATTTTTCCATTATTCAATATTGGAGTTATTTATTCAACAGTTTAGTGATTCGAACTTAGCAGAAGATTGCAAATAAAGGGAATTGCAAGTAAATTCGTTACAATATGCTTATATATTCAGAGCTGAGTAAACTGCAATTCCATTAAATTCTCAGTAATTGAAAAAAATTATCAATTGCTTTTCTCCACCGCAGTCAATTCACCAAAAATAAAAACACCAATAGTAATTTATGTTTTTTGAGGTTGGTTCATGGGTTCTTTAATTTAAAAAAAAATATAATTTGCAAAATTGTAATTTTTGTCCCAAAACCAAAGCAATTGGAAATGTAATTGAAGTTTTTTGAATTACAATACTAGGAATGACAAGAGTATTTCCGAAGTTCCCATTCCATTCCTCTAAGGTAAGAGCATTTCCGAAGTTCCCATTCCATTCCCCTAAGAAATTGTTAAAGTAAGTGAAAAATTAAAAGCTGATTTTCGTTTTAAAACTTAATCCGGTTAACGTGGGTGACTTTTGAGGTCACAGTTTTTATTAGTTTCAATATTTTTCTAACGTAAAACACCGAAAAAAACTTTCTCTTATATTTCTAGGATCATTTCCACAGCTTTTGAAAGCGTCTATGATAAAACTTTTTTTTTACCAAATGCCTATCTAATCCAAATTAACACTTCTTGGAAATAATGATTTCTCCTAGGACTTTCCTGCCCGTTTAATATACTTCCACCTGGTAAATTAATTAGCAATCAGATTTTTACAAGTACTGGGGTAACCCCTATCAAAAAAGAACTAGCGTGAGCCACCTCGCCTTCTCCTTTAAATCAACTTTGGATAGAGCGAAAAGAATTTCCTATACGCGAAAAGGGTTTCCGACAAGATCCTTGCAGTCAAACCAGAAGAATACTAGTTTGCCAAAAATTCCAACTAGTATGAGTTCTGTAATTTTCCATATTAGCAACTAGTATTTTAAACACGGCGATGTCCTACGAAATATCAATTCTCAGCTTCTGTATCAGCATCATACCAATTGGCAAACTAGTCATTATATACACCAACATCGTACCAGATGCCATACTAGTTAGCATACCCATCAGGGTCATACCAATTAACACACTAGTCAGTCTTTGCGCCAGAATTATACCACACGGCATGCTAATATCATACCAATTGACATACTAGTTCGTGTATTCAACACCAACATACCAGTTGGCATATTACGCAGTCTATGCATCAGCATCCTACTAGTTAATATACTAGTCCTAGTCGGCTTGAAAATTTATAAATTAGCTCAAATTCATTTTATTCATTATAGTGATTTACATAAAAAAAATATATATAGGTATCACTTCATATATATCACTTAAAAAATATATAAACTTAGGAACTAATGTAAATTATTATTACTTATTATAAAAACTATAAAAATAATAATAATTTAAAATTTGCTAAATAAACTCAAATTCACTTCAAACATTAAACTTTGAGGTAAATCGTACCTTGCAACTGAATATCTACACCTTTTTTAGTTTTAATTGAGAAAGTTGCAGTTCAAGCTCAGAAAGTTACAATCCAAGCTCAGAATTTTCAATTTCAGTTCAGAAAACTCCAACTGAAGAAAGTTAAAATTTGAAGTTCAGAATTTTAAATTGAAGTTCTGAAAATTATAATTGGAGTTCAGAAAATTTCAATTGTAGCTCAGAATATATATTTGTAGTTAAAAAAAATTTCGAATTTTAGTTCCTAAATTTTAAGACTTTGGCCCGGCCACTCAAATAGTTTGCGATTAATCTACAAACCAACGGAGTAGGAACTAGCCAGTCGCGGTTGACCGTGTCAAAACAGGCACCGTTCTATGATGAGTGTTAATGGAGTTCAGAACGGTGGTAGTGATATGCACTTTACGGAAGTCATGCTGATGGCTGGATAACCGAAGAATTTCGTTTAAATGAGGAATCATAACGGCTTTAAACGTTTTCGTTACTGACTATAATATCGGTAGATACTGGATGAGTTTCCGTTCTTTTGTAGTGGGTTTATCCTTGCCATTCTCCGTTATTCTGGAATGGTAAAGTCTTTGAACGACAAGTATGAAACATGTGCTGGGATGCTGATGCCATCATGACCAAAGTGTTTTGGCATCGGCATAGGTATGCCGTCTGGGACTATTGATATGGAAGGATTGGCCTTTTCAATGGCTTCTTTAACCTCTGATGAGGTAACGGTGAGATGCAACTCGTCATGCTTGTGTTTATGTGCCCATTGATTTGGATGAGATCTAGCATTGTCAACTGAAGTATGCATTGCAAATTGGCTGCAGAATGCACTCGCGCATTTCCTTGAGTCCGACAGACGAAATTCTAGTCGAATAAATTATTCAAATACTAACTGGTATGAATAACACCACAAAGTTATAGTCAATGAACTATTCTAAAACTGACTAGTATGATGAACGCCACATATTCAATTAACTACTCATACACTAACTAGTATGATTAAGACCACAAAATTATAGTCAATGAACTACTCAAAAGCTGACTAGTATAAATAACCAAACAAAATTCTAGTCAATGAACTAGAATGTTTGCTGAATACTTTGGCTTTTAACTGCACGGATGATTCCTCTCGTGCGATTTTGTAAACCTGAATCTGAAAGATGTTACCCAACTCTCTTTCTTCTTACTATTTTTCACAAATATACTTATTCCAGTGGTAGCTAGAGAAATAATAATAATAATTACCTGCGTATGTCCCTTCGAAGCGCTCAAATATATTTTATACTAAGAGTCTTTCAATTACTTTTGGAATTCCTTTAGGAAATGAGACGTTCTTAATTTCCTTTAGCATTGCTTGAAATGCAATTTCAAAATTTTAATAACGCTTTCAATTGCACAAAGTATATTTCTCAATTATCAACAAAAACTAAATAACTCTAGATATTTTTTTGGTGAGAAATTGAAATATAATCAATGCCTTTGCTGTTGAGGAAAGAAATTTATTTCTTTCCCCAAGTACCTAGTAATGAGGAATTGACGGTAATTCAATTTTTGAATTACTACCCAGTTCTGCTTCAACTGCCCATACCGTCGACGCTGCGGTAAAAACTATTAACTCCATTCAAGAAAAATTTTAGAAGCGGGCCCCCTAAAACCATTTTTCTTTGGATAACTAGTTTGATAGAGGATCAAATATTAGAAGATTCCCTATACTTTCTTAAAAAAAAATGCATACTTTGCAAATAATGGGAGCTATAATTTCTTCTATTTGTCGTAACTTCGAAACGGGTGAACGGGTAAAGATGTTTTAACCATTTTTGTTTTGCAAAAATCGTAGTACTCTTACTTTAAGCAAAAGCTTTCAGAATTGTAGAGCTTCTATTTATAGTACTAAACAGTTTTCTCTATAAATATGCCAAAAAATATTTGTGGTCTCAACCTTTAACAAAAATTAAGCATTTCTCGTTACATGCAAACAACTTTTTTACGTCGATTTAAAAAAAAAAAAACTTTTTACCTCTTATGCTGTAGAAATAACAAGACATTTTCCAATGCCACCTCAAATATGCCTGTTCTGGGGCATTTGAGAGTGTTTTTGAGAAGATTTCTACAAAACTCTCCAACTCCTCCGTTGATGAGGGACTCTGCGAGGGCAGTGCTGGTAGTTATCTTGCTAACAGCACATTATGTAGTTCCCAGTTTCTATTACGTCTGACCAACGGAAACGGTGGTCTGAGAATGAGTGTTCCCCAAGAACACGCAATTTTTTGACTCATCATAAACGCTTTCGCTACAAATAGTGAGGTAAATAACTAACCTCTTTACGGTTTTTAGTAATAAAAGTTGGTTCATTACCTACATTGCAAACTACCAGGTTAGATGTTAAAAGTAAAGTGACTCCCCGCGAGTGTTTATTTCGGAACTGCCCGACTGGACGTGCTGGGCGTGGCGTACGCCCCGATGAGCAGATGGCTCTTACTCAGGTCGACCACCAGATCCTTTACGGTCTTTTAGTGAGGAGATTCCTCTGCATCGTATGGCATATAAACGGAGGCTAGCGTTAGTTGTGTGCCTCCGTTTGCCAGGCCTGCCGCTGTAACGTCGCCATTGCTATAGTTAGGTAAAAGAAAGATGTTTAGCTCAGACTTAAAAAAATACAGGTTTTAACTTTACCTTCACCTGCAGCTCGGATGAGCTTAAACCCAGTTGCCCCCAATCCGCAAATCCCTGAGTTATTCACCCATGGTTCTTGGATAAGGACCACGTCGACGTCGCTTTTAGAAAGGCGACTGACGAGGGCAGCCGAGGCTGCCTTACATTTGTGCAGGTTTATCTACTTCAGCATGAGCTTGTTCAGACTCGTGATCCTCCCCGTCGCATCCTCCATCGACAAGTTGCATAGAGCCCCTGCGCAATTTGACGTGGGGGAAACCAGGCTTTCTGCGTCGGAGAGCTCCGCTTCCACTTCGGGTGCCTCGATGTCCGTGTCCAAAGACCCCACCGAAAGCGAGGCCGCCGAGGCCGTAAAATATGTCCTTTGCACTGTTTTAGGGGCTGGAGAACTTCCTTATTCAGGGCCAAAACGACCTGCCTCCAAGGTCCAACAGCGTCCTCGACCTGAATGACACTCCAGTCCTGCGTCGGGAGAGCCGGGTTAATTAGCTGCAGCATCCTGGGAATTCTCTCAGGTTCTGCTGGAACCCATGCCCTAGCCCTTGGCAGAGCCGGAATGTCCTTCCAGTCGACGACCTCAATAATCGCCCCGGGATAGACCTGACCCAGCTTTGCGGCTGCTGCTTTTTACAGCGCAACAGACCTTGCGTATTCGCAAGCTAGGACCTTGAGCTGACCCTGGTACCATCCTGCGTCAGAACCTCGCGGCGGACTGCCCGGAGACTCCATCACGGCGTTACCGATTTCGTCCCGGACGTACGGCCACTGTTCTTTAGGGATTGCACCACGGTCATTCCTACGGTACAGGATTCCTATAAGAATCCGGCCCTTGGATACCCTGGGGTGATTTTGATGCCTTTTTGGCGGGAGTTTGATGTCCCCGTTGGATCTTTGGCGCTTATAAAGGGTTACGCGTACTACGTTACCAGAGAGCTCGCGTCCTTTCCATCGAATCCTGGCGTTCTCTGACAGCGTGTCCAACGGAACACCCTAATACATTGACAGGACTTTTTCAGCCCTTCTTTTGTTCCTATGGAACGATCCCCCGTTGGTCTCTTGAGAAGGGGTCCGACCCGTAGTTACTCCCGGATGATGGCTTGTTTATGGCTCCTTTGGCTTAGTGTGACCAAATCGTGGGACCCCTGTGACAGCCATGGGGAGACCAGTCGCCGTACCGGCGTCAGACGGGCGCCCAGCATTAGCAGGCGCGTCAGTGTTCGCCGTTGCCAACGCAACTATCTTCGCCGCCATACTGGTGCTTGCCCCCGTAAGATCACCAAAAGCCGAGCTTACCGAAGTTGCCCTCTTGTTTTCCGAGGGGAGCCGACCCGTCGTTTCCAATGCAGTCGTTCCCCCGGTTGAAATGATTTTTGCGCCCACCTTTTCCCTTTGCTCGGAGTGGCCAGGTCGCGAGACCCCTACCACAGCTGTGGGGAAAATGGTTGCCGTTCCGGCGCTTGGTCGGTGTACGGCATCAGCAGGCGCGTCAGAGTTTGCCGTTGCCAGCGCAACTACCTTCGCCGCCATACTGGTGCCGACACCCACCAAGTCACTCTTCCCTCTATTTACGGTAGCCCTCCCTAGTGCATAAGGACGTATGGGTTCCCTTACGGTCCTTCCCTTTGTGGAGGAGGACGAAATTTCTTTTTTGTTTTTGTTATTGTTCATCTTGTTCGTACGACCCCTTGCTAGACGAGGCCAGCTTATGGTCAATTAATTGGAATTTTAGGAGAAGTTTTGCCTAATTTTTTTTTAAAGCAAGAATACTTGATGGAACATTTCTCACCATATTTTCACGTATGAGTTACATATATCAGATTTATACTGCACCAAATGCGTAGTTTTGGTCGAAAAATTCCAAATGCGCTGCATTTTCTCATACAAATCGCATTTCCGAAATGACTCATTTGAGCGCATTTCATCGCATACGCGCTATAAATGTAATCCACACACGCTTTTGACATTTTGTTACTAAAGGAATCCCGACAAGAGCACGAATGGTTAAACCACGTATCATGATCTTAGTGCTGTACTAAAGCACGGTTGCCACTTTGGTCCATTTGGATAAAAAATTGTCCTCTCCAAACCCATTTGGTCCACTGATGCAATTTTTTTAATTTTGGTCCTTTCTGGGCAAGTAGTTACGATTTTGATACTTCTTTTTCACTGCGTTAAAATACACTGTTAATTGCAATCGATTTTCACTAAGCCACTTGTTATCTAGCATTTACTTTAATGGATTTCTTACCACATTTACTAGTCCTGCAGTTTAGCTAGAAGATAATTTAGGTAACGAATCACTAATAAAATACTATTACACCTTATGGCAAGCAAATTTTTTTTAGGTCAATGTAGATGAAGCAACGGGCTCACCGATCGTTTAATAAAACCTTTTTGCGAGGTATTTTTGTCATTAATTAATTAATAAAAGTTATGTAAATGAAACAATGTAAAACTATATCGACTAACATCCGAAAAGCTTCACACTCAAAGTTGTGTATTAAAACTGTTTTGTAAAAAATGTTTAAAGCGTTACTTTTCGAAAGGCATATAGATTTGTATTGTGAGTTCAAGAAGTTCCAAAGGCAGTGTGGTGTTGAGCTCCACTAAATACTTGACAATTCTTTAACTCCTTGTGCCACCCTGAAAAGTGTGGGAGAATACGTGGCCAAGTTAGTGGCTGATTGGAGAGTGTCTCATTATTCGGTATTGCAAAATTCGGCTTCCCAAAATTCTACGAATTTAAAAAAATTTACTCGAACAAAAATCTGTTTGTTTTTTTTAATTCTGTTTTTCTTAATTACTTTTCAAAGTTCTGCATTACTTTCTTACAAAATTCGGTTTTTAGGGAAAATAAAATGTGCAAGTAATATAAAAATTATCATCTAACCAATAAACTAGTGGCATTAAGTGGCATATCAATATCATCTACCACATTTGGTTCTTTCATGTTCTACATTGTCTTCCTTGTTCGCGTGATTGTACTTTTCTGAGCAATTCTGGAAGGTAAATAATCACTGCTGTTACTCGGTGTTCGCACAACGCATTCTCATATGATCTGACAAGGTGGAAAACAAGTTTTTAGTCAACTTTTTCAGCCTACAACGCGAACATTGTATTCCACTGTCTTTGGGCTTTGCGATTTTACGCCGAACTTCTTGTTAGCAACGGGTGTTTTCTTTTATTAATGACACCATCCGCGATTTGCACTGGAACTACATTCCCTTTGCACAAGACCACTTATGTGCACCAGTTTTATTTACAGTGGAGTCTGGATATAATGAACTAATTTCTGCAAGGCCTGTTCACCATATCATTCACTATATTAAGGTTGAATTTTTTTTAAACTTGGTTTAAAATAAAAAAAAAAAAACTTGGTTTATTAGCTTTATATTCATGTTTGTTTATGTAAACAAAACAGATTATTTGTATAAAATAATATTTTGAAAAATACATACTATTGAAAGAATTTACGAATAGATGTTTGCTTTTTGTGTTCGGAAATTGACTTTGGACCGCTTTTTCGCTTAGACTTTTCAGTAATAGTGTACCAGCATAGTCAGTGGTGTTAGCTTCAGCCCATGCGATAGCTATATCGAAGCTTTTAATGGCTTCAGTAGCTTTTATTGAATTTCCGATCTGTCCTTCGCCTTGGCCGTCATAACCAGATTCTTCAGTATTCATGGCATAATTATCTAAATCAATTTCTTCGTCAACTTGGATTGAATTCCACTTCTCAGTATCTTGTTCAGTGTAGGTTTCCTAAAACAAATAATGTTCACATACACACTTAATTAACAGGTGCTTGTCAAGAGGGCGAACAAAATTACCTCCGGTAATACAATTTGCAGCAGACCCTGTATATCATGAACTTCTTTATATTTTTCCTGCAATATTTTTTGACGAAGTAAGCTCAAAGGAATATCATCGTCTTCATCCCCGCTTTCATGTGCTTCTGTAGCATTTAAGAATTCTAATAAAGGCTTCCAACATTTTACTATTACATTTGCCTGCAGCTGATTCCAAGCAAGCATTAAAAATGTGTTAGCTTCAGCCCATGCGATAGCTATATCGCAGCTTTTAATCGCTTCAGTAGCTTTTATTGAATTTCCGATCTATCCTTCGCCTTGGCCGTCATCACCAGATTCTTCAGTATTCATGGCATAATTATCTAAATCAATTTCTTCTTCATCTTGGATTGAATTCCACTTCTCAGTATCTTGTTCAGTGTAGGTTTCCTAAAACAAATAATGTTCACATACACACTTAATTAACAGGTGCTTATCAAGAGGGTGAACAAAATTACCTCCGGTAATACAATTTGAAGCAGACCCTGTATATCATGAACTTCTTTACATTTTTCCTACAATATTTTTTGACGAAGTAAGCTCAAAGGAATATCATCGTCTTCATCCCCGCTTTCATGTGCTTCTGTAGCATTTAAGCATTCTAATAAAGGCTTCCAACATTTTACTATTACATTTGCCTGCAGCTGATTCCAAGAAAGCATTAAAAATGATACAGCATCCTTCAAAGTTAAATATTTTAGAAATTGTGTGATGTCATCCTTTCCTACAGCTTAAAGCAGGAGATGCTTTTTTTAATACAGCTTAGTTAAGCGAATCACATTTTGATCCATAGGCTGAATTAAAGGCGTTACATTTGGTGGTGCATAAATCACGAATATGGATCCATCAGCAGTTTTTTAAGTTCATCTTCTGGTGGATGGCAGGGGGCGTTATCAAGCAAAACGATTGCTTTTGCTGGTAATCCTTTCTGTAGTAAATACTTTTGAACCTAATATCAATTAAAAACGAATAAATACTCTGCAAAACTGTCAGGAGTTACATTATAAATGTACCTGAGGGACGAAGCAATGGTGAAACCATTCTCTGAAAATGTTGGCAGTCATCCATGCATTCTTAGAGTTCCGATAGTCTACCGGGATGTCATAAGCCTTAAAGGAGCGCGGCTTCTTGGCATGCCCTATTATTAACGGTTTGACTTTATGCTGACCAGTTGCATTTGTAGATGCAAGAAAAGTAATTCTGGCCTTTTCTACTTTTCTCTCCGGAGCTGTTGTTTCTGTTTGGCTAACATACGTTCTTTCAGGAAGCATTTTTCAAAACAAGCCGGTCTCGTCTGCGTTATATACTTGGTCCTCGCAAAGCTTCAATTCGTAAATAATGTTTCTGAGTTTATGCTTAAAGGGTCAGTTGCCTGGATATCCGATGAAAGTTTCTCGCCACACACTTTTAAAGTCGGATTCCAAAGCGAGTTTTAAATCCAGATAACCAACTGGGGCTGGCATGAAAGCTACCTTCTTTTTCCATAAAGTCAGCGTGCAGCTTCATTGCTTTTTACGTAAGCATTTCCCCAGTAACTGGACAATTTTTATTTTGTTGAGCTATAAACCACTTGTATAACATATTCTCCATGCGGGGATACTCGCCTTTTCTAAGAGTATTTTTTATTCCCGAAACTGTTGATTTGGCCACACCATAAATCTTTGCTAAGGATGAAACTCTAGCACCTTTCTCGAGTGTTTGAGCAATTTCAAGTTTTTGCTTTAATGGAAGGAATTTCCTCGCAGGTATTGTAACACTTAATTTATTAGCACATAAAAACTTTTAAAAACACATAAAACAGTACACATTCACTCAGAAGCGTTTTGCACCCGACAAGAGACAAATAAAGACTGGCACCAAGTACATATCAGTAGCTTTTCCAGTAAAAAAACATAAAATGAGCAATTTCGGGGAATACACGACTTTATTTCTGTTTAAGTTTTTTTTTTTAACTGTTTATGCTTGCCGTTGCGTTTAAAAATTTTGTTCACTATTTCGAGTTTTCTATAGTTCACTATTTAGAGTACTCAATGTAAATTTTTAGGCGTTCGCTATATCGAGGTGTTCATTAACCGGGGGTTCACTATACCCATACTCCACTGTACTTTCTCTAAATAATAGAAATAACCATCAGAGCTTAACATGTCTATGTTGTTATTAGATTTTAAAATGCTTATTTGGGACATTTTTATAAAAACAGTAATAAACCACGCTTTTCTGTGAAAATTTAGCACATGACAGAAACTACTTGAACATTTTTAGAACCGTTTAAGCAGCATATGGTAAAATAATCTATAATATAAAAATAAGTCGGGTTTTCCTTCCTGACGCTATAACTCCAGAACGCACGAACCGATTTCGACGGTTTTACAATCGTTGGAAAGATCCCGGGCTCCGTGACGTTTATAGCAAAATTCAGGATCGACACACAGGGTCTCGAGATATAGGCCAAAACGTGGACCCGGGTACCCCTAGAATGTGTTTATAGAATATGGATATCAAATGAAAGCTGTTGATGAGTGCTTTAGTACAGGGTAATTTTCATACCCCTGGGTGACTAGGGTCTCGAGATATAGGCCAAAACGTGGACCCGGGTACCCCTGGAATGTGTTTATAGAATATGGATAACAAATGAAAGCTGTTGATGAGTGCTTTAGTACAGGGTAATTTTCATACCCCTGGGTGACTATGGTCTCGAGATATAGGCCAAAACGTGGACCCGGGTACCCCTGGAATGTGTTTATAGAATAAGGATAACAAATTAAAGCTGTTGATGAGTGCTTTAGTAGAGGGTAATTTTCATACCCCTGGGTGACTACGGTCTCAAGATATATTCCAAAACGTGGGCCCGTGAACGCCTAGTTAGTGTTTTTACATTATGGGTATCAAATTGAAGCTGTTGATGAGTGCTTTAGTACAGGGCAGTTTTCATACCTATTGGTGACTAGGATCTCGAGATATAGGCCAAAACGTGGATCAGGGTAACACTAGGATGTGTTTTTACACTATGGATATCAAATTGAAGCTGTTGATGTGTGCTTTAGTACAGAGTACGTTTTACACCGCTGGGTGACTAGGGTCTCGAGATATAGGCCAAAACGCGGACCCGGATACCCCTAGAATGTGTGTGTATTATGGATATCAAATGAAAGCTGTTGATGTGTGCGTTAGTACAGAGTACGTTTTACACCGCTGGGTGACTAGGGTCTCGAGATATAGGCCAAAACGCGGACCCGGATACCCCTAGAATGTGTGTGTATTATGGATATCAAATGAAAGCTGTTGATGTGTGCTTTAGTACAGAGTACGCTTTACACCGCTGGGTGACTAGGGTCTCGAGATATAGGCCAAAACGCGGACCCTGATACCCCTAGAATGTGTGTGTATTATGGATATCAAATGAAAGCTGTTGCTGAGAGCTTTAAAGTAATTTTCATTGTGATATTCGATTTAATCGCATCAACCTGGCAAAACTGATAAATATGCATGCGAAGCCGAAATAAAGACATGAACTAATAATACCCACATACCTATTTACATACGTCCTATTCGATTTGGTATATAAATTTGCCTATATTAGTATTTACGATGCTTTTTTCCGCGAAGTAGACCAGAGACGGACTGGGACTGGGATTAGGACTAGGACTGGGACTGAGACTTGGAGTGGGACTGGGACTGAGACTCGGAATGGGACTGGAACAAAATACATACCACCATGAGGAAATACGGCACCTGAGAACCCAGCCGTATGAAGCGAAAAAACACAAGCAGGTCCTTGGTGAACTCCATAGACAGGCGTCGGACCTTTATGTCGGGAATTGCCCGGTGAATCCAGTACTCAGGGATGGGGTTGATGGTGAATGAGGACAAAACGAAGTACCTGCTGTCATCGAGCAAAGAGTCAGCGCATATGCGCCTTGGCAACCACGCTACTGTTGGCAGCCATAATTTCGAAATAGTAAAAGACTTCGTTTATTTGGGAACCAGCATCAACACTAGCAACAACATCAGCACTGAAATCCAGCGAAGAATCAATCTTGCCAATAAATGCTACTTTGGACTAGGTAGGCAATTGAAAAGTAAAGTCCTCTCTCGGCGAACGGAAATCGTACTCTACAAGTCACTTATCGTACCCGTCCTGCTATATGGGGCAGAAGCATGGACCATGACAACAGCAGATGAAGCGGCTTTGGGAGTGTTCGAGAGAAAAGTTCTTCGAAAGATTTATGGACCTCTACGCGTTGGCGATGGCGAGTACCGAAGAAGATTTAATGATGAGCTGTACGAGCTATACGCAGACATCAACATAGTCCAGCGAATTAAAGCGCAGCGGCTGCGCTGGCTAGGCCATGTTATGCGAATGAAAGATGATGCTCCGGCCAAGAAAGTGTTTCTATCGGAACCCGCCTATGGAAGCAGAGGTAGAGGGCGGCCCCCACTCCGTTGGAAGGACCAGGTGGAAAACGATTTAAACTCCCTTGGTGTGACCAATTGGCGCCGGTTGGCGGAGCGAAGGAGCGACTGGCGCGCCTTGTTGGACGGCCATAACCGTTTAGACGGTTAAGCGCCAATTAAGTAAGTAAGTAAGTAATTGCTTATTAGCAAAAGCAATTGCTGAAAAGGCTATTGCTTGAACTAATAAGCAATTGCTAATTATTTTATGAATAAGAATTTTAGGCACCGCTGCTTTTTCTACAAAGTTTAAGCTTTTACTTGAAGCAACACATATATATATGTTGAAAAAAATGAATAAAAGTTTATTTAGTTATATTTGTTAAATTATTTATTTAATATATTTATATTAATTTTTATTTAACATTTTTGGTATACTGTTTTGTAGCCCAAACAATTATTAAATATTAGTAAATATTTCAAATTCCATCACAAAGTTGCTGCGTTAAAAGTTCTCGCTTTTGCAGGCCCAATTGCCTCATCACGTTGTTATTCATAGGTTTGGCTGGAACCTGTTCGAAGTAGTAGGGCTCTTGCGGCAGTTCAAAGGGTTCATCTTTTAAAAACTTTGCAATATTGTGCAAAACAATGCAACAAATTATAATTGAAGGGGGTTTTCAATCTTACTGCGAACTTTGTATTGTAAAATCGGAAACCTTGCTTTCAATTGTCCAAAACATTGTTCAATTACAACTCGTTCTCTGCAAAATAGTTTATTTTAGTGCCGCTGTTGAAGAGTTATTGGATTCCTCCATGGTGTCATCAAAAAGCGAGATATACCATAACCATCATCTCCAAGAAGTAGCACGTTTTCTGATGAGTTTTGAAGTACATCATAAATGTCCGAATTTTTAAAAATCCTGCTGTCATGTACGGAGGCTGGCCACTGGCAATGTACACTTGTAAATATTTCTTTTTCAATACAAGTTGCCTGCACGTATATGCTAGTAAAGCCCTTTCTGTTGACGTACTCGTTACCGAAAGCTTGTGATTTCGGAACTCGAACATGTGTGCAGCCTATCACTCCGATACAATTTGGAAAAGAGTACCCTTCCCTCCATCCATTTTTAGCAGCAATCATTTCCCCGCCAGACTTTGGAAATTTAATTCACACATGTGTCTTCTTTAAAACTTCACTCATTACTAAATTAAAAGTTTTGGATACTGTAGTTTGATAAGCTCCAACCTCTTCTGCTACGCTATTTTGATAGCCCGGATCGGAAATTGTGCGCAGGAAGATCTTCATCTTTTCAAATGCTGATAACGCACCTCCTCGTTTTTCGCAAGTTTCGTCCAAAAAATAGGTGCTCAACCACTTTACGTCACGATTGAATCGATATAGCTTCCGAAAGTCTTCATTATTACATTCCCTTCGCACATTATAGTGTTTTCTTTTACGAATAGTCAAAAACTGTGCCATAGTTAAATGTTGCGCGAAGGAAAATCGAATAAAAACTAAATTACGAAAAATTTAGCATGGGGTAGAGCAGCCGTGAAAAATCGTAAGCAAATGCTACCTAAAAATAGCAAATGCTTCATTTATTCATTAGGAATTCAGGAATTGCTTATAGAAATAAGCAAATCCTGAATGAAAATAACAGTTGCTTTTAGAAATAGCAAATGCTTATAAAAAAAGCAATTGCTTGGATTTTTATTCATTGAAATTTAAGGAAAAGGTCAAAAAAAGCAATTGCTTTTTTTTATTCATCAGGGCCAATACATACAAGAATAGAAAGCATCCTATGAAAAAATCGCTGCTAGGTGGCGCAAGGATCGAGATATTCACAAAAATCGTATTTGTGGTCCGATTTGGCTCATATTTGGAACACATAATACATACAAGAATGGAAAGCGACCTATGATGCCCGATTTGGCTCATATTTGGAACAAATATTGCATACAGTCCAGTAGAAGTGACATCAAAATATTTTGGAGTTGGAGGAGGGACAAGCATACGTGGCGCAGAGTCGAGTAAAGTCTTTGGAAGGATTATGTATTGAGGACTTAGGTTGTTACAAATTGTCAGGAAAGAGTCCTTGTAATAATGAGTCACTAAATGAACTAAATAGAATGAGAAATAATAGGCAATTAAATAAAGACTAAAAACTTGAAAATAAAATAATTAAAAACGAATTATTAAGTTAAACGGTTTTATTGAAAACAATACTTACATGAAATAATAAAAATAGGAAAAGCTAGAAAATAATTAGTCATCACACTCCTTATCAATCTAGGGCGTTGATCAGACAATTAAATAAAAGCGTTGGACGCGTCATATTTCTATTGATAGTCATAAGTAAAACCAACTGAACCTTAATCAGGTTATGCTACGCCTCATATTTTTAGAAATTTCACGCGCCCAACGCTTTTATTTAATTGTCTGATCAACGTCCTAGATTGATAAGGAGTGTGATGACTAGTACCTAGGAACTACCTAATTATTTTCTAGCTTTTCGTATTTTTATTATTTCATGTAAGTATTGTTTTCAATAAAACCGTTTAACTTAAAATTTTTTTTTAATTATTTTATTCTACTTTTCTATAATTATATTGTTTAATCAATTACGTCGGTACATTTTCTTGCTATGGATTGGTCTCCTCGCAGTCGAGTCTTGCTTTCAAATTAATGCGAATGTAATATTACCTCATTGAAAAAGAGTACTCGACTGTAAAATTATGGCCTTCGACTAGAAACCCACTGCAGCGAGAGTTACGCAGTTGAATTTTTTGGTTTTATGACAGTTTAAGGACTTGAAAAACTTTTAAATTTTCTTCTAATTATAATTATGGGCGGTGCCACTCTAATATTTCAAAAATGTGTCTACATTTCCATTACTTGTCATAAAGTCTACCCACATATCAAGTTTCAAAACTTTATCGGTCTTTGCTAATAAGGCGTTATCTTAGTTCGGTTTTGCCCATTTTTAAAACCAGTCTTTTAAGATAAGCCATGTCTGATACTATGCTGCAGCGACGTGAAATTTTTTATTTTTTGTATGATTGTGAACATTTTACTCAAGCTCGAATACACCCCAACTTGTGAACTTATGTATACCATTTATCAATATTCTGTTCTAACTCCACCACGTTGTTTCTGTTGTTGTAGCAGTGCTTCGCCCAATCCAATAGGTGCGACTACTCACAAGTTGTCATCAACGGAAGTCCGCTGAAAATTGCGAGTATTTAAAAAAGCCAAATGCCATTCGTTTGTCCATCGTTTGTCCACCTTTTGTTAAAAAATTATAACAAAAACATTTTTTTTCGAAAAAACTCAAAAAAATTTTTGTTTCGCTTTACTGTGCTAAATCGTATGTCCGCCGTTTGCCCATCGTTTGTCCATGTTTGTCCAGGAAAAATTTTCGTTTCTCCACCTTTTTTTAAAAAATCATTTCAAAAAAACTTAAATCGTGTGTGAAGTTGGCACCTCTATTTACGAGTAATTAATAAAACCAAATGCCGTTCGTTTGTCCATCGTTTGTCCACGTTTTTCCAGGAAAAATTTTCGTTTGTCCACTTTTTGTTAAAAAGTTATAACAAAAACATTTTTTTTCGAAAAAACCCAAAAAATTGTTTGTTTCGCTTTATTGTGCTAAATCGTATGTCCGCCGTTTGTCCATCGTTTGACCACGATTGTGCAGGAAAAATTTTCGTTTGTCCACCTTTTATTAAAAAGTTATTTCAAAAAAACAAAAGTCGTGTGTGAAGTTGGCACCTCCATTTACGAGTAATTAAAAAAACCAAATGCCATTCGTTTGTCCACCGTTTTCCACGTTTGTCCAGGAAAAATTTTCGTTTCTCCACTTTTTGTTAAAAAGTTATAACAAAAACATTTTTTTTCTAAAAAACCCAAAAAATTGTTTGTTTCGCTTTATTGTGCTAAATCGTATGTCCGTCGTTTGCCCATCGTTTGTCCATGTTTTTCCAGGAAAAATTTTCGTTTTTCCACCTTTTTTTAAAAAGTTATTTCAAAAAAACAAAAATCGTGTGTGAAGTTGGCACCTCCATTTACGAGTAATTAAAAAAATCAAATGCCATTCGTTTGTCCATCGTTTGTCCACGATTGTCCAGGAAAAATTTTCGTTTGTCCACCTTTTGTTAAAATCGTGTGTGAAGTTGGCACCTCCATTTACGAGTAATTAAAAAAACCAAATGCCATTCGTTTGTCCATCGTTTGTCCACGTTTATCCAGGAAACATTTTAGTTTGTCCACCTTTTGTTAAAAAGTTATAACAAAAATATTATTTTTTCAAAAAAACCCAAAAAAATGTTTGCTTCGCTTTATTGTGCTAAATCGTATGTCCGTCGTTTGCCCATCGTTTGTCCATGTTTGTCCAGGAAAATTTTTGGTTTGTCCACCTTTTGTTAAAAAGTTATTTCAAAAAAACAAAAATCGTGTGTGAAGTTGGCACCTCCATTTACGAGTAATTAAATCAACCAAATGCCATTCGTTTGTCCATCGTTTGTCCACCTTTTGTTAAAAAGTTATAACAAAAATATTTTTTTTTTTCGACAAAACCCCAAAATTTGTTTTCGCTAAATCGTATGTCCGTCGTTTGCCCATCGTTTGTCCATGTTTGTCCAGGAAAAATTTTCGTTTGGCCATCTTTTGTTAAAAAGTTATTTCAAAAGAAACAAAAATCGTGGGTGAAGTTGGCACCTCCATTTACGAGTAATTAAAACAACCAAATTCCATTCGTTTGTCCATCCTTTGTCCACGTTTGTCCACCTTTTGTTAAAAAGTTATAACAAAAACATTTTTTTTTTTTTTCGAAAAAAGCCCAAAATTTGTTTTCGCTTTATTGTGCTAAATCGTATGTCCGTCGTTTGCCCATCGCTTGTCCAGGAAAAATTTTTGTTTGTCCACCTCGTGTTAAAAAGTTATAACAAAAATATTTTTATTTTTTTTCGAAAAACCCCACAATTTTTTTTCGCTTTTTGTGTCCGTCGTTTGTCAATATATTTGTCTACGAAAGATTTCCTATTGTCCACCTTTTGTTAAAAAGTTATAACAAAATCATTTTTTTCGAAAAAAAAATCTAAACAATTGCTGCTCATGTAAATTTAAATGCGGCATTTAGTCTTTTTTTATGTGGAAATATATGACAAACATTTGCTAACATAACGTGTTATAAAATTCGGCTCGCTCTTCTAACTCTCGAAGATCATTTTTCCAGGAAACTTCAAATTGCGTCGTGCTGGTTTTTTGTACTAACTCTGCATGTGTTAAAACATGTAAGGAAGGCTAAGTTCGGACGGACCCGAACATTATATGCCAGCTGTGATACTATACAGGATTAATTAATTTGCCACCTATGGCGTTAAAAGTATTATGGAAAAAATTAAAAATGCGTACGATTTTTGTTTGTCTAAGAACAAGTTTTGTCTATTAACCTTTTGGTTACAATCTGTAAACTAATAATAATAAAAAATATAAAAAATGTGGCTTATATAAAGCAATTTTCCATCCTTAGTCTACTATTGTCCCCTCCTTGCTTATTGAAGGAGTTTGACAGGAATGTGGGTTGAAAAAAACGATATAGATAGGTTGCCAAAGCCAATTCGGGGTAAAGCAATAAACGCAGAAATTTTGTTATATGTGAAAACTTAAAGATTTAGAAAAAGGTTCAAAACCGACAAAAGACATTTGTGGATATCCACATCACAACGTAACATTTCAGCCATAAGTCATTTTGGCAAAGTATATTTCCATTGATCTCTAGTGGAAGTTGTATTGTGGTGCTACCTCCATTAAACAAAATTTTAGAGTTCAACGAAAATACAATTTTTTTAAACTACACTGAAAGTTTTAAATTGTACATAAAATTTACGGTGTTAGCATGAGCCAATAACGTTTGCACGATCACGTATCGAAAAGCAATTTCACTCAAACGATAAATATAAATCTGCCAAAAAAATCGTAAAAATTATAATAAGTTATATATCTTATGAGTACAGGTGGCCACCATTTCACATATTTTCCTAATCCATAACCAATTCAGTGCTATTGCGATTTAAAAAATTTATTTGAATCACGGATCATACAACACGATACTGGCCTAGCTTTACATTGTATATCTTGTTTCTTTTTTTTTGATGTTAGCACTTTTTTTCAACTTCATAGGGATCTTTACAATAAAACACGTAGGCTTTGTTGCATTTAGGAAATGTTTCGTTTTGATGTGGACCTCAAAATGTATGTTATATGGAATAATTTTCCATATTTCCAAACTTCATTTACATTGGTTTTACCATGTATTGACACATATTGTTATAGAAAAATATCGCCATAAATTTAGCTGAAGTATTTATTAGTGAAAATTGTCAATAAATCAATTAAAACTCTGAACAGTGGATATGTATTTGAATATTATTTTCATAACGAAAGTATGAGAACAATTAAATTTGTTTGCGTTTTCTCAAAAAATAAAATAAATTTTGAGTTACATACATCACATGGACAATAATTAACAACAAATTAGTTATAAATAATGATAATAATTTTTCTGTAAATGCAAAACATGAATGTAAAAAACTTTGAATTCTGAATAGTTTTAAAAAATCAATGGCCTTTGTATAGAAACCCTTAAATAGTTCAGCTTATGTGTAACAATTGCAGCTGTCATGTATTTGAAAATTTTTAAATATCGCGTCATATTTCGCTTTGCATATTTTAAGCTATTTTTTACTCTGAAAAAATTAAAATATAAAGGAATTATATTTATGACTTCATTTTAAAATAAAAATAATTTTTGTTATTTTTGATGACATACTTTTAATGAGTATGAGTTAGAGATTTACGCTGATCACTTTTTTGGCGGCGGCGTAGGATCCACAGGGTATACCGGCGGCGAAGTTTGCGATTTTGATTGAAAGATGTTAATGGTTATATGCTCAGACCAAACTGTTTTTTCCCGGCCTTATACTTTAAGAGTCGTTTTGTGTCTCAATTTCCGCCACGCACGTGCTGTCAGTGGAAAATGGTGTACGTCGTGACGGATTGTATCTGGTGAGCTCTCAATACGATTTAGCACAATAATGCGAAACAAAATTTTTTTTGGGTTTTTTCGAAAAAAAAATATTTTTATTATAACTTTTTAACAAAAGGTGTAAAAACGAAAATTTTTCCTGAACAAACGTGGACAAACGATGGACAAACGAATGGAATTTGGTTTTATTAATTACTCGTAAATGGAGGTGTGCCAACTTCACACACGATTTTTGTTTTTTTGAAATAATTTTTTAAAAAAAGGTGGACAAACGAAAATTTTTCCTGGAAAAACATGGACGAACGATGGGCAAACGACGGACATACGATTTAGCACAATAAAGCGAAACAAAAAATTTTTTGGGTTTTTTCGAAAAAAAAAAATGTTTTTGTTATAACTTTCTAACAAAAGGTGGAGAAACGAAAATTTTTCCTGAACAACCGTGGACAAACGATGGACAAACGAATGGCATTTGGTTTTATTAATTACTCGTAAATGGAGGTGCCAACTTCACACACGATTTTTGTTTTTTTGAAATAATTTTTTAAAAAAAGGTGGACAAACGAAAATTTTTCCTGGACAAACGTGGACAAACGAATGGCATTTGGTTTTTTGAAATACTCGCAAATGGAGGTGCCAACTTCACACAGGATTTTTTTTTTTGAAATAACTTTTTAACAAAAGGTGGACAAACGAAAATTTTTCCTGGACAAACGTGGACAAATGATGGACAAACGAATGGCATTTGGTTTTATTAATTACTCGTAAATGGAGGTGCAACTTCACACACGATCTTTGTTTTTTTGAAATAATTTTTTAAAAAAAGGTGGACAAACGAAAATTTTTCCTGGACAAACGATGGACAAACGAATGGCATTTGGTCTTTTTAAATACTCGCAAATGGAGGTGCCAACTTCACACAGGATTTTTTTTTGAAATAACTTTTTAACAAAAGGTGGACAAACGAAAATTTTTCCTGGACAAACGTGGACAAACGAATGGCATTTGGTTTTTTTAAATACTCGCAAATGGAGGTGCCAACTTCACACACGATTTTTTTTGAAATAACTTTTTAACAAAAGGTGGACAAACGAAAATTTTTCCTGGACAAACATGGACAAACGGTGGACAAACGAATGAGATATGGTTTTTTTAATTATTCGCCCAAGTAGGTGCCAATTTCACAGAGCTTGAAAATTGCAGTTTCAACAGAGTTGGAGCAGAGAGAAAGGGGGTTAAATGCGTTATTCCACATTGCAATTGAAAATATATTTAGTGTTATGTGGGGACATGTTACAAGCAGGGCATGTATTATCGATGTCGGGGTTGATTGTGGATAGGTAAAAGTTTAGCCTGTTAGAGTATCCAGATCGAAGTTGAGCCTAGAGTGACGTGCGTCTCCCTGGGAGGTTGCTTTCCTCAACTGAGAGTTTATGATATTTGTAGGGTTCTTTTTATTATACCTTTCATGAAAATGAAATGGTATATTAATTTCGTCACGAATCCCAAAATTGTAAGTCCTTAAAGGAAACTAGATAGACCCACCATTAAGTATACCGAAATAATCAGGATGAAGAGCTGAGTTGATTTAGCCATCTCCGTCTGCCCGTCTGTCTGTTTGTATGCAAACTAGTCCCTCAATTGTTGAGATATCTTGAAAAAATTTGGTGAGCGGGTGTATTTGGGTGTCCGATTAGACATTTGTCGGAACCGGCCGGATCGGACCACTATAGCATATATCCTCCATACAACCGATTTTTCAGAAAAAGAGGATTTTTGTCATATCTTCCTCAATTTATTAGATTGAAGCTTCAAACTTCACCATATACTTTCAAAATTGATTCGGCAACCCTGTTCGTGTAAAGTGAAAATTAAAGTGTGTGCTGTCAAAACATAAGAAAACAATATAAATAATAAAGCTCTAAGTGAGATAAAAACAAATAAAGGCACCCTTTGTGTAAAAGAAATAAGTGTTTTCCCCCCTGAAAACAAAATACGACAAAAACAATAGTGCTTAAAAATAAAACACAAAAATAAAAGTGAGACTCCATATCGAACACATACACAAAGTGAAACCAAAAAAAGAAAACACAAACACATATATATGTATGTGTACATAATTGGCGCCAATTTTGGTATGTAGTATGTAGATATTTTCACCCACGCCTAAAGGTAGGCAATATATTCCAACCGTCACCAGCTCTGACAACTAATATTCTCTATTCATAAATAAGAGTTGCCAGGATACTCAAAATAAAACAAGTAAGGAAGGTAAATTTCGGGTGTAGCTGGTGGTGAGAGCTATGGTGGCAACATAAGGGAAAATAACCATGTAGGAAAATGAACCGAGGGTAACCCTGGAATGTGTTTGTATGACATGTGTATCAAATGAAAGGTATTAAAAAGTATTTTAAGAGGGAGTGGGCCATAGTTCTATAGCTGGATGCCATTTAGGGATATCAGGATCAGGTTGACTCTAGAATTTGTTTGTACGATATGTGTATCAAATGAAAGGTGTTAATAAGTATTTTAAAAGGGTTCCATAGGTGGAGGCCGTTTCGAGATATCGCCATAAAGGTGGAAGTGGTGACCCTGGAATTTGTTTGTACGATATGGGTATCAAATGAAAGGGGTTAGCGAGTATTTTAAAAGGGAGTGAGCCTTAGTTCTATAGGTGGACGCCTTTTCGAGATATCGCCATAAAGGTTGACCAGGGGTGACTCTAGAATGTGTTTGTACGATATGGGTATCAAATTAAAGGTATTAATGAGGGTTTTAAAAGGGAGTGGTGGTAGTTGTATATGTGAAGGTGTTTTCCAGATATCGACCAAAATGTGGACCAGGGTGACCCAGAACATCATCTGTTGGATACCGCTAATTTATTTATATATGTAATACCACGAGCAGTATTCCTGCCAAGATTTCAAGGGTTTCTATTTCGCCCTGAAGAACTTTTTCATTTTCTTCTACTTAATATGGTAGGTGTCACAACCATTTTACAAAGTTTTTTTCTAAAGTTATATTTTGCGTCAATAAACCAATCCAATTACCATCTTTCATCCCTTTTTCGTATTTGGTATAGAATTATGGCATTTTTTTCATTTTTCGTAATTTTCGATATCGAAAAAGTATGCGTGGTCATAGTCGGATTTCGGCCATTTTTTATACCAATTCAAAGTGAGTTCGGATAAGTACGTGAACTGAGTTTAGTAAAGATATATCGATTTTTGCTCAAAATATCGTGTTAACGGCCGAGCGGAAGGACAGACGGTCGACTGTGTATAAAAACTGGGTATGGCTTCAACCGATTTCGCCCTTTTTCACAGAAATAAGTTAACGTCCTAAAATCTAAGCCCGTACCAAATTGCACAAGAATTGGTAAATTTTTGTTAGACTTATGGCATTAAAAGTATCCTAGACAAATTAAATGAAAAAGGGCTGAGCCACGCCTATTTTGAAATTTTCTTTTATTTTAGTATTTTGTTGCACCATATCATTACTGGAGTTGAATGTTGACATAATTTACTTATATACTGTAAAGATATTAAATTTTTTGTTAAAATTTTACTTTAAAATTTTTTTTTTTAAAAGTGAGCTTGGTCGTTCTCCGATTTTGCTAATTTTTATTAAGCATACATATAGTAATAGGTGTAACATTCCTGCCAAATTTCATCATGATATCTTCAACGACTGTCAAATTACAGCTTGCAAAAGTTTTAAATTACCTTCTTTTAAAAGTGGGCGGTGCCACGCCCATTGTCCAACGTTTACTAATTTTCTATTCTACGTCATAAGTTCAACTCACTTACCAAGTTTCATCGCTTAATCCGTCTTTGGTAATGAATTATCGCACTTTTTCGGTTTTTCGAAATTTTCGATATCGAAAAAGTGGGCGTAGTTTTAGTCCGATATCGTTCATTTTGAATAGCGATCTGAGATGAGTGCTCAGGAACCTACATACAAAATTTCATCAAGATACCTCAAAATTTACTCAAGTTATCGTGTTAACGGACGGACGGACGAACATGGCTCAATCAAATTTTTTTCGATCCTGATTATTTTGATATATGGAAGTCTATATCTATCTCGATTCCTTTATACCTGTACAACCAACCGTTATCCAATCAAAGTTAATATACTCTGTGAGCTCTGCTCAACTGAGTATAAAAAATAAATAAAATAAGAAAATATCCACATAACTTAATAAACGTTAATAAATTAAAATATAATACAAAATAATAAATTATAATAATAATAGTAGCATAATAATAACAATAATAATAAAAATAAAAATAATAATAATAATATAAGAATAAGCCAATATAAAATAAGTGAATAGCGAGTGGCGAGAATGCCTTTTAACCGCACTCCTCCTAAGGGAGGAGGACCCCTGATATCTCAGCAAACCCCAACCCATCAAATCAGCCAACAGCAACACAAGCTACCGCTGACCCAACAGACCCAATCTCAACCGCTCGCCTCACAAACACAACAGCAACAAAACTCGGAGCTACAAAAAACTCCCACAATCCCTGCTGGGAGCGCCGGACGTGTTGAGCAGCAGATAGAGTTCCTCCAGCAACAATTGCAACTACTTTATAGTCAGCAACAAGTCCCGCCCACCCAAAAAGTCACTAGACCGACTCCAACAGCCAACGAATGGAAGAACATACCACCCTCTAAACGCCAACGCGAAAGCCCAGGTAAGAGTACAGAGTCAAAAAAAAACAGGCCAAGCTCGAACTATATTGGAAAATAGATTTTCCGTCCGTGAAGACAAAGAACCAAGCCAACCCAAAAAGAGAGAAGTGAAACTTCCCCCGATTTTCGTCGACAAAGTTAGTAACATATCTCCACTGGCGAGTTTATTACAAGAAATTGCCCCAAACTCGTTTCACCTAAAACTAATAGGTAACGACCAAGTCAAAGTCCAGGCATCATCTCTCGATATCTACAAAAGTATCGTGACCCAACTAGAACTAAAGAACACAGAGTTCTTTACATATAAATCAAAACAAGAACGTTCATTTAAAGTAGTTCTTAAAAATATGCACTTATCGATAGATACTAACGAAATCGTAGACGCACTTAAATATTTTGGCCACTCTGTTACTAACATATGGAACATGAAGCACAGAATTACCAAAATGCCGCTACGCATGTTCATAATTGAGCTCAAGCCCGACACCAACAATAAAGAGATTTACGAAATTAAAAGTCTCTTACATTCAAAAATTGTTTTCGGGCCGCCACACCCAAAGCGCGAAATACCCCAATGTGCTAATTGCCAGCAATATGGGCATAAGAAATCGTACTGCCGTCGAAAACCGGTATGTATAAAATGTGCTGGTAGCCACATGTCTGCAGAATGTAGTCGAAAATCCAAGTTTGATGATGTCAAATGCGCTTTATGCGAAGGTAATCACCCTGCCAATTACAAAGGAGGCGCGGTCTATAAAAACGTACAAGACATAAAATACCCACCATTGAGGAAAAAAACTCACCCAAGTACTGTTGTCTTACATGGAAAAGAGAAATTCAATCAACAAGGTGCATCCTCAAGCCAAGTCAACCCAACCAGCAACACTATATCGTACGCTCAAGCCTTAGGATGGCCCCAACCCAGCTCAAACTTACAAAACACAAAATACCCATCATTGATGAAAAAACTCACCCAAGTACTGTTAGCTCACATGGAAAAGATAAATCTAAACAAGGTGCATCTTTAAGCCAAGTCAGCCCAGCCAGCAACACTATATCGTATGCTCAAGCCTTAGAAGGGCCCCAACCCAGCTCAAACTCTAGCAATGCTAACCCAAATAACATAGACGCATCTACCCCAACCCAAAATGGTATTGAAATGCAAGAAATGATCGCTCTATTGAAACAAGTTATGCAGCAAATCACAATAATGATGACACTTCTTGTCACCCTCACTACTAAAAACTGTTCACCCCCAGCCTCTTAAAGATCATTATCTGGAATGCCAATCACCTTTCCAAGCATTTACTTGAAATAAAGGCATTACTCCATACCCACAATATAGACATACTTCTCATATCTGAGACCCACTTCAATGATGAAAGCTACTTTGAAGTCCCCAAATATAAGTTTTATCACACAAAACACCCAGATAACAAAGCACATGCTGGATCAGGTATCCTAATAAGGAGCAGTTATGTTACTGCCGAAGACTCGAATGGCCCAATTACGCTCTCAACTCTCTATAGCCCACGCAGACACGCTATCACTGCGGAAGAGTATGAACATTTCTTTAAAACTCTTGGAAATCGATTCTTAGTTGTCGGTGATTACAATGAGAAAAACACCTTCTGGGGCTCTCGCCCCTAGAGGAAGGCAGCTATATCAGGCTATTAGCCGCCTCAAACTAACTCCATTCTCTACTGGAACACCCACATATTGGCCCTCAGATAAAAATAAACTACCCGACTTGATCGACTTCTGTGTGCTAAAAGGCATATCTTCTTCAGAAATAACTTGCAAATCGTGCTTTGAATTGTCTTCTGGTCACTCTCCAATATTGGTAACAATTGATAAAAATCTCACACCCACAGCCAATTATTGTAGCCTCTATAATCGGAAGACTAATTGGGAGTACTTCCGGTCTATGATCTCGTCTAATATTGACTTAAAACTATCCCTGAAATCCGACGAAGATATGGCTGAAGCAGTCGAACACTTTAACAGGTGTATCCAACAAGCTACATGGAACTCAACTCTTACCCTCAGCAGGCAAAAAGCCATGGACGTTACCCACGAAGTATAAGCCAAGCTTAAAGAAAAGCGCATCGCACGGAAAAGGTGGCAGCAAACCCGGCATTCCGATGACAAGAAACGGTTGAAGGCATTAACTAATGAACTTAAATCCATCCTTAATATGGAGCGCAACAGAGAAATTCAACAATACCTCAGTAATATTGATGCAACAACTGCAACTGATTACTCCCTTTGGAAAGCGACTAGCAAGCTTAAGAGGCCAATTATCTCAAATGCACCCATACGAATGGAGAATAACGACTGGACAAAAAGTGATGTTGAGAAAGCAAATACTTTCGCACGCCACCTAAAACTAGTATTCACCCCGCATGATATTGAACCCCCACTAAGAATAACTAAGGAAGTGGAAACCACCTTAGGTCATCCATATCAAATGGACCCACCCATAAAAAAATTCTCAATATCGGAGGTAAAAACCGTAATTGCAAAACTCAAGCCAAAAATCTCCGGGCTTCGACCTTATCAATAGCACTATTCTAAAATATTTACCCCACGAAGGCATACAATTCCTGACACAATTGTTTAATGCAGTACTAATACAGTTGCATCTTACAGACTTATTAGTCTACTGATTATCGTCTCAAAAGTCATGGAAGTTCTCTTCCTTAAAAGACTCTTGCCCATAATAGAAAAGCGTAAAACCATACACAATCACCAGTTTGGATTCAGAAGATGGCACGGACCAATTGAGCAGGTCCACAGACTCACCGAGCAAATATACGATGCTTTTGAGAAGAAAAAATACTGCACATCTGCTTTTCTAGATATTTCACAAGCTTTTGATCGCGTATGGCATGACGGACTTCTCTATAAAGCAAAATAAACCCTCCCTATAAACTACTTCTTATTTATACAATCATATCTAAAATATCGTTATTTCTTCGTTAAACAAGGTGTGGAGCAGACTGCCCTTTATGAGTGCTTAGCAGGCGTCCTGAAAAATGTCTTTCGTAAGCTAGAAAAAGAAGAAAAACTTTCAGCCAATTCTAAAGGGGTCGGGTTCAAAATTGGTCGAAATGGGATGGAATACCCCATATATATACAAAATATATTGTTTTTTGCAATTTCAGCATTATTTTAACAGCTAGAAGCTTCAAATTTCACCAAGTGCTTACGTGTATAGCATATATTGTTGTCTGAAAAAATCATAGAGATCGGTGATATATATAGTATATATCTCATACAACCGATTGTTCAGATAAGAAACTTTGCGCAATTTCTGCCCCATTTTAACAGCCAGTAGCTTAAAATTTCACCAATTGCTTACGTTAATAGCGTATATTGTTGTCTGAAAAAATCATAGAGATCGGTGATATATATATTATATACCCCATATAAACTATAATTTTTGCCCCTTTATTACGGCTAGATGCTTCAAATTTCATCAAATAGTTACGTTTACGTCATATATCGTTGAAATACGTGATTCGTAGTCATAATTTTTACATGCAGACCACAAAAGACCTGAAACTTTGCATCCTCACACAAAGTACCGACCTATTTTTATACTCAGTTGAGCAGAGCTCACAGAGTATATTAACTTTGATTGGATAACGGTTGGTTGTACAGGTATAAAGGAATCGAGATAGATATAGACTTCCATATATCAAAATCATCAGTATCGAAAAAAAATTCGATTGAGCCATGTCCGTCCGTCCGTCTGTCCGTTAACACGATAACTTGAGTAAATTTTGAGGTATCTTGATGAAATTTGGTATGTAGGTTCCTGGGCACTCATCTCAGATCGCTATTTAAAATATCGGACAATAATCACGCCCACTTTTTCGATATCGAAAATTTCGAAAAATCGAAAAAGTGCGAAAATTCATTACCAAATACGGATAAAGCGATGAAACTTGGTAGGTGAGTTGAACTTATGACGCAGAATAGAAAACTAGTAAAATTTTGGACAATGGGCGTGGCACCGCCCACTTTTCAAAGAAGGTAATTTAGAAGTTTTGCAAGCTGTAATTTGGCAGTCGTTGAAGATATCATGATGGAATTTGGCAGGAACGTTACTCTTATTACTATATGTCTGCTTAATAAAAATTAGCAAAATCGGAGAACGACCACGCCCACTTTAAAAAAAAATTGTTTTGTTAATTCAAATTTTAAAAGAAAAGTTAATATCTTTATTATTATTATTATTATTATTTTATTTATTACGGCCAAAAAAGCCTAATTCATTGTATAGTACAATATGGGTTTCATAATTGTTTCATAATTGTTTCTCATAATTGTTTCTTAAAACTATTTCATTAAAAAGAAATGAGTAAATTTATTGTTTAACTAGTATTAAATATTTAAATTTTTACAATATAGAAATAGTTTTTCTTTAAACTTAACAACGTTTTCACAGTCTTTTATCTCTGCTGGTAGTTCATTATACATTTTATAGCCTACGTATTCTAAGGTCTTTTTTGCGAACTCGGTTCTTACTTTGGGCAGTCTTAAATTTCTGCTACTCCTAGTTTCATAGTTATGGATCTCATAATTGTACTGTATCCTATCACTCAGATAATTTGGTAACATTCCCTGTGTTATGTTATGTATAAACTTCAAAGAGTAATAACAGATTAATTGCTTAATACTAAGCCAATTTAACATAGGAAGCATAATACTTTTTGATGTTCTATAAGAGCATTTTAGTATCAAACGCATTGCTTTGTTTTGCTGTATTTGGAGCTTATTAATTAACGTATCATTTGTTACTAGTAGTATTGATGGGCAGTAAATAAAATGTGGTTCTACAATTGATCTATATACTAATATTTTATGATGTTGGCTATAAGTAAATTATGTCAACATTCAACTCCAGTAATGATATGTTGCAACAAAATACAAAAATAAAAGAAAATTTCAAAATGGGCGTGGCTCCGCCCTTTTTCATTTAATTTGTCTAGGATACTTTTAATGCCATAAGTCGAACAAAAATTTACCAATCCTTGTGAAATTTGGTAGAGGCTTAGATTCTAGGACGATAAATGTTTTCTGTGAAAAAGGGCGAAATCGGTTGAAGCCACGCCCAGTTTTTATACACAGTCGACCGTCTGTTCTTCCGCTCGGCCGTTAACACGATAACTCGAGCAAAACTCGATATATCTTTACTAAACTCAGTTCACGTACTTACCTGAACTCACTTTGTATTGGTGTAAAAAATGGCCGAAATCCGACTATGACCACGCCCACTTTTTCGATATCCAAAATTACGAAAAATGAAAAAAATGCCATAATTATATACCAAATACGAAAAAATGGATGAAAATTGGTAATTGTATTGGTCTGTTGACGCAAAATATAACTTTAGAAAAAAACTTGGTAAAATGGGTGTGACACCTACCATATTAAGTAGAAGAAAATGAAAAAGTTTTGCAGGGCGAAATCAAAAGCCCTTGGAATCTTGGAAGGAAAACTGTTCGTGGTATTACATATATAAATAAATTAGCGGTACCCGACAGATGGTGTTCTGGATCACCCTGGTCCTCATTTTGGTCGATATCTCGAAAACGCCTTCACATATACAACTAAGGGCCACTCCCTTTTAAAACCCTCATTAATATTTTTAATTTAAAACCCATATCGTACAAACAAATTCTAGAGTCACCCCTGGTCCACCTTTATGGCGATATCTTGAAAAGGCGTCCACCTATAGAACTAAGGCCCACACCCTTGTAAAATACTCATTAACACCTTTCATTTGATACCCATATCGTACAAACAAATTCTAGAGTCACCCCTGGTCCACCTTTATGGCGATATCTTCAAAAGGCGTCCACCTATAGAACTAAGGACCACGCCCTTTTTAAAAAGTCATTAACACCTTTCATTTGATACCCATATTGTACAAACGTATTCTAGAGTCACCCCTGGTCCACGTTTATGGCGATATCTCGAAAAGGCGTCCACCAATAGAACTAAGGCCCACGCCCTTTTAAAATACTCATTAACACCTTTCATTTGATACCCATATCGTACAACCAAATTCTAGAGTCACCCCTGGTCCACCTTTATGGCGATATCTCGAAAAGGCGTCCACCTATAGAACTAAGGCCCACGCCCTTTTAAAATACTCATTAACACCTTTCATTTGATACCCATATTGTACAAACGTATTCTATAGTCACCCCTGGTCCACGTTTATGGCGATATCTCGAAAAGGCGTCCACCTATAGAACTAAGGCCCACTCCCTTTTAAAATACTCATTAACACCTTTAATTTGAAACCCATATCATACAAACACATTCTAGAGTCACCCCTGGTCCACATTTATGGCGATATATCGAAAAGGCGTCCACATATAGAACTAAGGCCCACTCCTTTTTAAAATACTAATTAACACGTTTCATTTGACACCCATATCGTACAAAAAAATTCTAGAGTCACCCCTGGCCCACTTTTATGGCGATATCTCGAAAAGGCATCCACCTATAGAACTAAGGCCCACTCCCTTTTAAAATACTCATTAACACCTTTCATTTGATACCCATATCGTACAAACAAATTCTAGAGTCACCCCCGGTCCACCTTTATGGCGATATCTTGAAAAGGCGTCCACCTATAGAACTAAGGCCCACGCCCTTTTAAAATACTCATTAACACCTTTCATTTGATACCCATATCGTACAAAAAAATTCTAGAGTCACCCCTGGTCCACCTTTACGGCGATATCTTGAAGAGGCGTCCACCTATAGAACTAAGGCCCACGCCCTTTTAAAATACTCATTAACACCTTTCATTTGATACCCATATCGTACAAATAAATTTTAGAGTCACCCCTGGTCCACCTATATGGCGATATCTCGAAAAGGCGTCCACCTATAGAACTAAGGCCCACAGCCTTTTAAAATACTAATTAGCACCTTTCATTTGATACCCATATTGTACAAACGTATTCTAGAGTCACCCCTGGTCCACGTTTATGGCGATATCCCGAAAAGGCGTCCACCCATAGAACTAAGGTCCACTCCCTTTTAAAACACTTATTAACACCTTTCGTTTGATACCCATATTGTACAAAAGCATTCTAGAGTCAACCCTGGTCCACTTATATAACGATATTCCGAAAAGGCGTCCACCTATAGAACTAAGGCCCACTCCCTTTTAAAATACTCATTAACACCTTTCATTTGATACCCATATAGTACAAACAAATTCTAGAGTCACCCCTGGTCCACCTTTATGGCGATATCTCGAAAAGGCGTCCATCTATAGAACTTAGGCCCACGCCCTTTTAAAATACTCATTAATACCTTTCATTTGATACCATATCGTACAAAATAAATTCTAGAGTCACCCCTGGTCCACCTTTATGGCGATATCTCGAAAAGGCGTCCACCAATAGAACTAAGGCCCACGCCCTTTTAAAATACTCATTAACACCTTTCATTTGATACCCATTTCGTACAAACAAATTCTAGAGTCACCCCTGGTCCACCTTTATGGCGATATCTCGAAAAGGCGTCCATCTATAGAACTTAGGCCCACGCCCTTTTAAAATACTCATTAATACCTTTCATTTGATACCATATCGTACAAAATAAATTCTAGAGTCACCCCTGGTCCACCTTTATGGCGATATCTCGAAAAGGCGTCCACATATAGAACTAAGGCCCACGCCCTCTTAAAATACTCATTAACACCTTTCATTTGATACTCATATCGTACAAACAAATTCTAGAGTCACCCCTGGTCCATCTTTATGGCGATATCTCGAAAAGGCGTCCATCTATAGAACTTAGGCCCACGCCCTTTTAAAATACTCATTAATACCTTTCATTTGATACCATATCGTACAAAATAAATTCTAGAGTCACCCCTGGTCCACCTTTATGGCGATATCTCGAAAAGGCGTCCACCAATAGAACTAAGGCCCACGCCCTTTTAAAATACTCATTAACACCTTTCATTTGATACCCATATCGTACAAACAAATTCTAGAGTCACCCCTGGTCCACCTTTATGGCGATATCTCGAAAAGGCGTCCACCTATAGAACTAAGGCCCACGCCCTTTTAAAATACTCATTAACACCTTTCATTTGATACCCATATTGTACAAACGTATTCTATAGTCACCCCTGGTCCACGTTTATGGCGATATCTCGAAAAGGCGTCCACCTATAGAACTAAGGCCCACTCCCTTTTAAAATACTCATTAACACCTTTAATTTGAAACCCATATCATACAAACACATTCTAGAGTCACCCCTGGTCCACATTTATGGCGATATATCGAAAAGGCGTCCACATATAGAACTAAGGCCCACTCCTTTTTAAAATACTAATTAACACGTTTCATTTGACACCCATATCGTACAAAAAAATTCTAGAGTCACCCCTGGCCCACTTTTATGGCGATATCTCGAAAAGGCATCCACCTATAGAACTAAGGCCCACTCCCTTTTAAAATACTCATTAACACCTTTCATTTGATACCCATATCGTACAAACAAATTCTAGAGTCACCCCCGCTCCACCTTTATGGCGATATCTTGAAAAGGCGTCCACCTATAGAACTAAGGCCCACGCCCTTTTAAAATACTCATTAACACCTTTCATTTGATACCCATATCGTACAAAAAAATTCTAGAGTCACCCCTGGTCCACCTTTACGGCGATATCTTGAAAAGGCGTCCACCTATAGAACTAAGGCCCACGCCCTTTTAAAATACTCATTAACACCTTTCATTTGATACCCATATCGTACAAATAAATTTTAGAGTCACCCCTGGTCCACCTATATGGCGATATCTCGAAAAGGCGTCCACCTATAGAACTAAGGCCCACGGCCTTTTAAAATACTCATTAGCACCTTTCATTTGATACCCATATTGTACAAACGTATTCTAGAGTCACCCCTGGTCCACGTTTATGGCGATATCCCGAAAAGGCGTCCACCCATAGAACTAAGGTCCACTCCCTTTTAAAACACTTATTAACACCTTTCGTTTGATACCCATATTGTACAAAAGCATTCTAGAGTCAACCCTGGTCCACTTATATAACGATATTCCGAAAAGGCGTCCACCTATAGAACTAAGGCCCACTCCCTTTTAAAATACTCATTAACACCTTTCATTTGATACCCATATAGTACAAACAAATTCTAGAGTCACCCCTGGTCCACCTTTATGGCGATATCTCGAAAAGGCGTCCACATATAGAACTAAGGCCCACGCCCTCTTAAAATACTCATTAACACCTTTCATTTGATACTCATATCGTACAAACAAATTCTAGAGTCACCCCTGGTCCATCTTTATGGCGATATCTCGAAAAGGCGTCCATCTATAGAACTTAGGCCCACGCCCTTTTAAAATACTCATTAATACCTTTCATTTGATACCATATCGTACAAAATAAATTCTAGAGTCACCCCTGGTCCACCTTTATGGCGATATCTCGAAAAGGCGCCCACCTATAGAACTTAGGCCCACTCCCTTTTAAAATTATCATTAACACATTTCATTTGATACCCATGTCGTACAAACAAATTCTAGAGTCCGGCCTGGTCCACCTTTATGGCGATATCCCTAAATGGCGTCCATCTATAGAACTATGGCCCACTTCCATTTGATACACATGTCATACAAACACATTCCAGGGTTACCCTAGGTTCTTTTTACAACATGGTGATTTTCCCTTACTTTGTCTCCACAGCTCTCAACTGAGTATGTAATGTTCGGTTACACCCGAACTTAGCCTTCCTTACTTGTTTTTTATATTTATCCTAAAAATCGTTTGGGTATATACATCTGTTCACTATATATTTCTTATTTTATACATCCGATTATTTAGAGATTACGAACGGGATAAGATTATTGTTCAGCCCCATTCATGAAAGGTATGAAGTCTTCGGGACAGCCGAAGACAGTCCCGTCCTTACTTATTTTTATTTAACTTTGTGTTTAAGTTACTTTGAACTTTGTAATTTTAAAATGTTTTATCAATATTTTAATTTTCAATATTGAGTTTTCAATTATCAAAAATTTTCTTTATTAGTGTGAGAAATTTCAAGAAGTTCATACGCATATTTTTAGGCGTATTTTGTTTAATCAATTAAGTTTTTTGTACTAAAATTAAAAAAGTGGTTTTAATTACCACAACTGGAGCCAGGTGTAGCGTTCACTCATTAAGTTATTCATTCATTTGTACAAACATATATTTCAAACCGTTTTGGAATGTCTTAAAATATATTGACTCTTACATACATATTCATACAGTTGTACATACGTACATTTTGGCTCGCTTTGGTACGACATGAGATTCTATTGACACATTCATTCATTTGTACAAACATATATTTTGTACACCGTGCATCATATGGTAACCTGAGCCTTGGTATGCCACTGTTTAGAGCTTGCCCGCGACAAGCCTTTACCTGATTCATTTATGCTTGCGTTGCACATTCCACAGCCAATTTTAATTATGCTTAGAATGCAGTTCCCAGGGAACTGAATTGAATGCATATGTGTGTTATACTTAGTTTGTAAGTATTAGTGTAAGTAAGTATTTTAGCTCATAGAAATTGTGTATAAAATAAAACAACTTTTGAATAAAGAACAGAATTCAATCTGCAGCCGTTTCAATTGGCAGTAAATTCTATCTGGTGCCGCTCCTTGTGGGAAGGAGCATACATATCTGAGGGACTAACACCAGAGTTAGCAACCAAGTATGCTACACAATCAGCTGTGAAAGCTATGTGTAAAAACTGCTCCAGCGATAAAGCAAAAACAATTATGTAAGCTGGAACGTTCACAACAATGAACGCAGCTATATCAAAATTTACTAACAGTTGCACAGAAGTAACTGGAAATACAAATTCAATTTTACATATTCGCCAACAAAATTCCAATTTCCGAGGTAACTTCCGCAGGAGTTACCAAAACAGAAATTATAGAGGAAATTATAGACGTTCTTTCAATAATAATAATAACAGACAAAATAACCAAAGATCTGGTCGAAATTTTGGATCGCGAGGAAATACCCGCAATAACACCAGAAATGTCCGAAATGTTACACATCAGGAAAACCCAGGCATGCTTAACCAACGAACCGATATCATTTCGTTGCGATAATTAACGTTAATAAACGAAACAAAGTCATTTCGTTTCGTTTATTAACGTTAATAATGTCAAATTAACGTTAAATTGACGTTCTTAACGTTAATAAACGAATCGAAATGACTTTGTTTCGTTTATTATCGTTGATTATCGTAACGAAATGATATCGGTTCGTTGGTTAAGCATGCCTGGGAAAACCAACAAACTCCACCTCAATAAATAAAAAATTATATATTTTCAATTTACACCCTAATAGCTACATATCTTCCAGAACAACTCTGAATGATTCCATATCAACCCTTCTAATCGATACGGGAGCGGATATTTCAATAATAAAAAAGGGTCAAATTGACAGTAATGTGACGATAAATAATTCTCAAAAAACAGATGTAAGAGGAATTGGTCAAGGTATAACAAGCACTATTGGCACGGTTAAAGCGTACTCAAAAATGATTACCTACTAATTAGACACAAATTTCATGTAGTAGAAGACAATTTCCCAATCCCATGCGATGGAATATTGGGATTAGATTTCATTAAAAAATATAATTGCATTTTAGATTATCAAACAAAAGGTGACACTCTAATACTAAGACCATATGACTACTCGAAAACATAATAATTCAGATGACTAACAAACCAACAATTAATAGTATTTCAATTCCCGAACGATCAGAAGTAGTTCGACAAATTCACATAGAAAATAAAAATTCAGATTTACTAATCCCGCAACAAAAATTATCTAAAGGTATTTTTATTGCAAACACACTAGCAAACTAACAACAAACATTCGTTAGAATTATAAGTACAACAGATAAAAATGCAACACTTCAAGATTTTAATATTCGTACAGAAAATTTGAATGATTATACAATAGTTAAAAATAAAAAAACTCGAAAATGAGGCCAACAATAAGGAAAAATTAGAAAGATTAAATAAAAATTTTCCAAAATTTGCAAATAAAGCACTTAATGCATTATGTGCGGAATTCATTGGTGTCTTGACGCGAACCAAAAACTCCGAAAGTTTGATCGGTCAAGTTTCAATGGAACGAAAATAATAAAAAGGTTGGTATTAATGTTAAGTATAAAGGTGCTTTTAATAATTATTGTTTAATATGTATATATGTAACAATATTTAATTACAGGTTACCTTGTAAAATCTGGAACAGGACGGCTGCGTGCGATCGGTAAGCAATCAAAATCCAAGTGGCGGAAAACTTATAAAAATGTTAGCACCGGTTGTTGTCGAACGGTTTATTCATCTGTGCGATGTTTTAACATAGATAGCTTAAACCGTTCGATCACCTCTGTTAACCTTATTGAAACAAAAAGAAATACTAGGGCTACCCCAAAAGTATAAGGTTTTGGACCGCCGGTCTAAACAATTGGCTTTTTTTCATTGGAAACAATAAAATAATTTTTACAAACAAAAACTTCATATGAAAGACAATAACCCAGTCTACTTAAAAAATTATAGAATACCAGAAGCTCATAAGAGTGAAATTAATAAACAAGTAAACAAATTAGTTAAAGATGACAATAGAACCTTCGATTTCAGAATTCAATAGCCTAATTTTATTAGTACCGAAAAAATCACTTCCGAATAACCAAGAAAGAAGATGGAGAATGGTTGGAGATTACAGACAAGTAAATAAAAAATTTACCGCAGATAAATTCCCTTTACCAAGAATTGATGGCATAGTAGATCAGTTAGGATGAGCTAAATATTTTTCATGCTTAGATTTAATGTCTGGATTTAGCAGATAATGGTACTTATCGTTTTAAATTACTACCATATGGCCTTAAAGTAGCACCGAACTCATTCCAAAGAATGATGACGTTAGCATTTGCAGGCTTAAAACCTTCACAAGCATTCCTATACATGGACGATTTAGTCGTATTAGGATGCTCCGAAAATCATATGATTAAAAATTTACCAGATGTTTTCGCAACTTGTAGAAAATATAATTTAAAATTACATCCTGATAAATGTTTATTTTTCAACCAAGAAGTAACTTATCTTGGTCATAAATGCACAAGCAAAATAATTTTGCCAGATCCCAGTAAATTCGAAACAGTTACCCTAGTTAACATTCCTATTTTCGATGAAAAATCCGTCATCAAAGTTAACTCGAATCAGATTAGATCTGGAAGAATATGATTTCGAGGTGGAGTATATCGCAGGTAAAGAAAACTATGTAGCCGACGCATTATCACTCATAGATATTAAAAAACTAAAAACAATATCGGTAGAAGCGTGTAAAATACTAAAAGTTCGGAAACTAACAAAAATCATAACAATAAACAGTCCAGTAGTAAAAATGAAATAAAAAGTCACAAAGAGAACCCAATATTATTTGAAGCGCTAAATAAAGTGAAGTAAAGAGACTAGTCCAGCTCGTTTTCGATCCTCCGAAATTACGTTTCAAAAAAGGAAAGAACATTTGTAGCGAAATTAATATAAAAAATCTAATTGTTGAGGCGAAGATTGACTTAGGTCAATTCTTTGCCAGGCTTATGAAAGAAGCCGGCAATTTAGGAATTAGAAAAATACAGTTGTCCTTGGGAGACAAATTGTTTAAATATTAATTATACCCGGGTAGACACATTTGAAGAAATTGGTACCAAAGTTCTCAAAAATTTAATTATAGCATTAACTCCAAAAGTTATGCATGTAACAAATAATGGAAAAATTAAGGAAATTCTTCCCAAATTTCATCACGATCCTGTTTTTCGTGGCCACCCAGGAATAAATCGCATGACAAATAAAATAAAACAAAAATACTATTTGAAAGGAATGAAAAATGATATCAAAATATATCAAAAAATCCGCTCATTGTAATAAAAATAAAATAATTAAAAATTTGAAAGAGCCTATGATTATAACCGAAACGCCCACAAAAGCGTTCGACACAGTACAAATAGATACGATAGGCCCTCTTCCCATAACGGAAAATGGAAATGAATATGCAGTTACCATAGTATGTGACTTGACTAAGTATTTTGTTGTAATACCAATACCCAGCAAACACGCAAAAACAATACCCAAAGCGATATTCGAAAATTTTACCCTTATTTATGGTTGCATGAAGACAGTTATAACGGATATGGGAAGTGAATATAAAAATAGCATATTTGAAGAATTATGCAAGCTTCTAAAAATAAACCATAAAACGTCAACACCCTACCACCATCAAACTTTAGGCACAGTTGAACGTAATCATAGAACATTCAATGAATACGTACGTTCCTACATATCCATTGACAAAAATTATTGGGATAAATATCTTAAATATTTTGTGTATCTTTACAATACTACCCCATCTACAGTTCATAATTATTGTCCATACGAACTAGTATTTGACAAAAAACCCCAGACTTACGAATTTTTAAGAGAAAACACAGTAAGCCCCTTATACAATTATGAGGCTTACGACAAAGAAATTTAGTATAGGTTACAAATAGCGCAAGATAGAGCATATAAATTAGTAAAACAGGCTAAGGAAAAACAAAAAATGAGTTATGATAGGAAAACACAATATAAAGAAATAAATTTAGGAAATTTAGTGTTAGTAAAAAATTAATCAGGGCATAAGTTAGATAGTAGGTATAAAGGATCCTTTAGAGTAGTAAATATCGATGAAAAAAATAATTTTACATAAATTCCGTATAATGTAGAAAATATCGATAAAAACAATGTAGAAAATAGAAACATAGAAAACATAAATCAAACTAATAAAAATAAGAAAATTGTAATACATAAAAATAGACTTAAACTCATAGAACAAGAGCACTTTAACTTTATAAACACAACGAAAATTTCTATTGTAGGCTAAAGAAAATTACAATAATAAAACAAAACAAAGGAGAAACAACTAAAGAAGGTTAAGTTCGGGTGTAACCGAACATTACATACTCAGTTGAGAGCTATGGTGGCAACATAAGGGAAAATAACCATGTAGGAAAATGAACCGAGGATAACCCTGGAATGTGTTTGTATGACATGTGTATCAAATGAAAGGTATTAAAGAGTATTTTAAGAGGGAGTGGGCCATAGTTCTATAGGTGGACGCCATTTAGGGATATCGCCATAAATTTGTTTGTACGATATGGGTATCAAATGGAAGGTGTTAATGAGTATTTTAAAAGGGAGTGATCCTTATTTCCATAGGTGGACGCCGTTTCGTGATATTGCCATAAAGGAGACCAGGGGTGACTCTAGAATGCGTTTGTTTAATATGGGTGTCAAACGAAAGGTATTAATGAGTATTTTAAGAGGGCGTGGGCCCTAGTTCTATATGTGGACGCCTTTTCGGAATATCGTTATAAAAGTGGACCAGGGTTGACTCTAGAATGCGTTTGTACAATATGGGTATCAAACGAAAGGTGTTAATGAGTATTTTAAAAGGGCGTGGGCCTTAGTTCTATAGGTGGACGCCTTTTCGAGATATCGCCATAAAGGTGGACCAGGGGTGACTCTAGAATTTGTTTGTACGATATGGGTATCAAATGGAAGGTGTTAATGAGTATTTTAAAAGGGAGTGATCCTTATTTCCATAGGTGGACGCCGTTTCGTGATATTGCCATAAAGGGGACCAGGGGTGACTCTAGAATGCGTTTGTACTATATGGGTATCAAATGAAAGGTGTTAATGAGTATTTTAAAAGGGAGTGGGCCTTAGTTCTATAGGTGGACGCCTTTTCGGAATATCGTTATAAAAGTGGACCAGGGTTGACTCTAGAATGCGTTTGTACCATATGGGTATCAAACGAAAGGTGTTAATAAGTGTTTTAAAAGGGAGTGGGCCTTAGTTCTATGGGTGGACGCCTTTTCGGGATATCGCCATACACGTGGACCAGGGGTGACTCTAGAATGCGTTTGTACGATATGGGTATCAAATGAAAGGTGTTAATGAGTATTTTAAAAGGGCGTGGGCCTTAGTTCTATAGGTGGACGCCTTTTCGAGATATCGCAAGGTGGACCAGGGGTGACTCTAGAATTTGTTTGTACGATATGGGTATCAAATGAAAGGTGTTAATGAGTATTTTAAAAGGGCGTGGGCCTTAGTTCTATAGGTGGACGCCTTTTCGAGATATCGTCATAAAGGTGGACGAGGGGTGACTCTAGAATTTGTTTGTACGATATGGGTATCAAATGAAAGTTGTTAATGAGTATTTTAAAAGGGAGTGGGCCTTAGTTCCATAGGTGGACGCCTTTTCGAGATATCGCCATAAAGGTGGATCAGGGGTGACTCTAGAATTTGTTTGTACGATATGGGTATCAAATGGAAGGTGCTAATGAGTATTTTAAAAGGGAATGATCCTTATTTCCATAGGTGGACGCCGTTTCGTGATATTGCCATAAAGGGGACCAGGGGTGACTCTAGAATGCGTTTGTACTATATGGGTATCAAATGAAAGGTGTTAATAAGTATTTTAAAAGGGAGTGGGGCTTAGTTCTATAGGTGGACGCATTTTCGAGATATCGCCACAAAGGTGGACCAGGGGTGACTCTAGAATTTGTTTGTACGATATGGGTATCAAATGAAAGGTGTTAATGAGTATTTTAAAAGGGCGTGGGCCTTAGTTCTATAGGTGGACGCATTTTCGAGATATCGCCATAAAGGTGGACCAGGGGTGACTCTAGAATTTGTTTGTACGATATGGGTATCAAACGAAAAGTGTTAATAAGTGTTTTAAAAGGGAGTGGGCCTTAGTTCTATGGGTGGACGCCTTTTCGGGATATCGCCATACACGTGGACCAGGGGTGACTCTAGAATGCGTTTGTACGATATGGGTATCAAATGAAAGGTGTTAATGAGTATTTTAAAAGGGCGTGGGCCTTAGTTCTATAGGTGGACGCCTTTTCGATATATCGCCATAAAGGTGGACGAGGGGTGACTCTAGAATTTGTTTGTACGATATGGGTATCAAATGAAAGTTGTTAATGAGTATTTTAAAAGGGAGTGCGCCTTAGTTCCATAGGTGGATGCCTTTTCGAGATATCGCCATAAAGGTGGGCCAGGGGTGACTCTAGAATTTTTTTGTACGATATGGGTATCAAATGAAAGGTGTTAATGAGTATTTTAAAAAGGAGTGGGCCTTAGTTCTATATGTGGACGCCTTTTCGAGATATCGCCATAAACGTGGACCAGGGTGACTCTAGAATGTATTTGTACGATATGGGTATCAAATTAAAGGTATTAATGAGGGTTTTAAAAGGGAGTGGCCCTTAGTTGTATATGTGAAGGCGTTTTCGAGATATCGACCAAAATGTGGACCAGGGTGATCCAGAACTTCATCTGTCGGGTACCGCTAATTTATTTATATATGTAATACCACGAACAGTATTCTTTCCAAGATTCCAAGGGCTTTTGATTTCGCCCTGCAAAACTTTTTCATTTTCTTCTACTTAATATGGTAGGGTGTCACACCCATTTTACCAAGTTTTTTTCTAAAGTTATATTTTGCGTCAATAGACCAATACAATTACCATGTTTCATCCCTTTTTTCGTATTTGGTATATAATTATGGCATTTTTTTCATTTTTCGTAATATTCGATATCGAAAAAGTGGGCGTGGTCATAGTCGGATTTCGGCCATTTTTTACACCAATACAAAGTGAGTTCAGATAAATACGTGAACTGAGTTTAGTAAAGATATATCGATTTTTGCTCAAGTTATCGCGTTAAAGGCCGAGCGGAAGGACAGACGGTCGACTGTGTATAAAAACTGGGCGCGGCTTCAACCGATTTCGCCCTTTTTCACAGAAAACAGTTATCGTCCTAGAAGCTAAGCCTCTACCAAATTTCACAAGGATTGGTAAATTTTTGTTCGACTTATGGCATTAAAAGTATCCTAGACAAATTAAATGAAAAAGGGCGGAGCCACGCCAATTTTGAAATTTTCTTTTATTTTCGTATTTTGTTGCACCATATCATTACTGGAGTTGAATATTGGCATAATTTACTTATATACTGTAAAGATATTAACTTTTATTTTAAAATTTGAATTAAAAAAAAAAAAATTTTAAAAAGTGGGTGTGGTCGTTCTCCGATTTTGCTAATTTTTAGTAAGCAGACATATAGTAATAAGAGTAACGTTCCTGCCAAATTTCATCATGATATCTTCAACGACTGCCAAATAACAGCTTGCAAAACTTCTAAATTACCTTCTTTTAAAAGTGGGCGGTGCCACGCCCATTGTCCAAAATTTTACTTTTTTCTATTCTGCGTCATAAGTTCAACTAACTTACCAAATTTCATCGCTTAATCCGTGTTTGGTAATTAATTATCGCACTTTTTCGATTTTTCGAAATTTTCGATATCGAAAAAGTGGGCGTGGTTATAGTCCGATATCGTTCATTTTAAATAGCGATCTGAGATGAGTGCCCAGGAACCTACATACCAAATTTCATCAAGATACCTCAAAATTTACTCAAGTTATCGTGTTAACGGACAGACGGACGGACGGACGGACGGACATGGCTCAATCGAATTTTTTTTCGATACTGATGATTTTGGTATATGGAAGTCTATATCTATCTCGATTCCTTTATACCTGTACAACCAACCGTTATCCAATCAAAGTTGATATACTCTGTGAGCTCTGCTCAACTGAGTATAAAAAAACAAATGTAAAATATTCTTTGGAAATCAAGCTAAATGTCACACCAAAAAAAAAACCCAACAAGCAAAGTAAGCACAAACGGATTCAAAACCATTGACCTAACTTGAGTAGCCATAGATAATTCGTGCACAAAATTATATATGTCTACTCTTTCAAAGGCGGATGGTGTAGCTTTCACTCATTAAGTTATTCATTCATTTGTACAAATATATATTTCAACCCGTTTTGGAATGTCTTAAAATATATTGACTCTTACATACATATTCATACAGTTGTACATACGTACATATATTTTGGCTCGCCTTGGTACGGCATGAGATTCTATTGACACATTCATTCATTTGTACAAACATATATTTTGTACACCGTGCCTCATATGGTAACCTGAGCCTTGATATGCCACTGTTTAGAGCTTGCCCGCGACAAGCCTTTACCTGTAGACAAATTATTAACATGATTCATTTATGCTTGCGTTGCACATTCCACAGTCAATTTTAATTATGCTTAGAATGCAGTTCCCAGGGAACTGAATTGAATGTATATGTGTGTCATACTTTGTTTGTAAGTATTAGTGTAAGTTTTTTAGCTCATAGAAATTTTGTATAAAAGAAAACAACTTTTGAATAAAGAACAGAATTCAACCTGCTGCCGTTGCAATTGGCAGTAAATTCAATCTGGTGCCGCTAACTGGGCACTGCAACCAGATTTCGATTTTCTCTTATCCGCAAACATTACACAGGAGCATCATAAGAACTTTTATCTGATATCTATATATACCTGTCATATTTGCAAGGAAACATTTGAAAATTATACGTAATTGCGTTTTCAATATCATGTGCATCAACATGGGAAGCAGCCATTTAACTTCGATGTTTGTTTGAAATGTTATCGTCAGCAAATAGATTGTCGTGATCACATGTTAAAGCATAAGAATCCTATACCCTATATATGATCGATTTGTTCAATAGATTATTCTCACGTTCCAGCTTACGTGCACATAAATGTTCCCACAACAATAATAATAATAATATTATAGAAACTATTAATATAAGAAATAATAACAACAACCAAGATACAAATATTGCTCTGCATCAAGTGAATTACAAATCGTATCATAAGTTGGGATCAAATACCATACCATCAACAACAAGTATCACTTTATTACTGTAATCAAGATCAACACTGTATTTTTAAATAAAATAAATGCCATTGCAAAACACAAATGCCATTGCACCGATGCTTTCTATATAACTTAAATACAATAACTAGAAGTTTAATTTGAATTGATTAAAATTTATATTGCTGGTGGATGAATATCAAGTGATTCAACTGCTAGAGTGATATTAAACCTGGACGCATCAAGTAGTACAATATATATAGATATATTTTTAATTTATTTATTCGTTGAAAACTCTCTCTTTAAATTATCTATTTAATACGTTTTCCGATATAATTACTGATTTTTTTACAGTTTTTTGTTCGTAAACTCCTTTTCATTTAAATTAACATATTTCGTTCACCACATCATAATACACAAACATCTACATTTGCTAATAATTTAAATAACTCTTTGATAGATTTACCAAATGACACTTCTCAACAACAAATTACAAGTCCATATGCAAATGTTACTCAAAATGAAATTACAAATCCATATGCAAATGTTACTCAAAATGAAATTTTGTCAGTTTCAGGAAAACTTCCACAATTTTGGACTAATTGTCCGGAAGCATGGTTTATTCATGCCGAAAGACAATTTAGTACTAAAAACATTACACAAGAAAACACTAATTACGAACACATCATTACAGCACTTCCGCAGGAGGTGATAATACCTATTTTGGATTTTATCCAAAATCCCCCAATTAATAACAAATTTACTGAACTTAAAAAAGTGTTGATAGAAAGACACTCACTTAGTGAAAATTCGAAACTTGATAAAATGTTAAACGATTCTGAGATGGGTGATCGTAAGCCATCAGAATTTTATCGTTCACCAATTATATTAGCCGGGTCAAATTTTAGCGAAAATATTTTAAAGAAAATTTGGATGCGTAAACTTCGTAAAAAATTGAGTATGATTTTGGCGAGTTCTAATAATATTACCGAATTAACAAAATTAGCAAATAATATTTGGGAAGTGATAAACAAAAATGAAGTATTTTCTGTTAATAAATTTTCGGATACAAAAACACACAATTCTGTTGTTGAAAACTTGGTTAAAACGACTTCTTTGATTTGTGAGAATTTCCAGAAACTCTTTAGAGTTATCTGAAGTCAAAACCCAAATTTATAGAAATCAACCTAAATCGCGGTCAGTTCGAGAAACAAATTTAGGAATACATTTAGGCATAGATCGAATTCACGAAATAATCAAAATTGGTTGTGTAGATTCCACTACAAATTTGGAAGTAATGCCAGGAAGTGTGAACAACCTTGTTCGTATAACGAAAACAAAGATTCAACAAACTAAATTATTCCGTTGTTGCAGCGACGAACAACGGAAATTTAGAATTTTCGACGCGTCGCTTATTTTTTTTTTTGATAGAGAAAACAAACAAATTTTTTTAATAGATAGTGGAACCGAAATTTCGGTACGACCCGCGTCTAAATTTCCTCATACGAATCGTTCAGACATAATTCTCACTGGTTCAACAATTGCCACTTACGGGAAAAGGCTTTTAAACGTAAATTTGGGTTTAAGACGTGAATTTCCCTTTACATTTTTGATTGCGGATAAAGCCAGGCCAATAATTGGCGCTGATTTTCTTTTTAAATATGGTCTTCTTATAGACATTAAACATAAACGTTTAGAAGATCCATTAACCAATCTCACAGTTAGTACAGTATCCTACATTTGTGATATTCCATTACCTAAATTACTTGTGGTTGACAATAAATTTACAAAATTATTAAAAGAGTTTCCGTCACTTATTTCATAGCCATATTATACTAAACCTGTTAAACATACAACAGTACATCGACTTGTAACAGAAGGTAGTCTTCCATTTTCTAAGCCCAGGCGCTTAGATCCGGTAGAATACACAGTCGCGAAAACGGAGTTTGATTTCTTAGTTAAAACAGGCATTTGTCGGCCTCCAAATTCTTCAGTAGCATCACCACTTCACCTTGTACCTAAAAAAGAGTTGAATGATTGGCGTCTATGTGGTGATTTTAGAAGATTGAATATTCTAACTGTTACCGATGCTATCCCTTACCTCACATTCAGGATTTTAATATGAACCTTCATAATAAAAATATATTTTCAAAATTAGATTTAGTTAGGGCATATCTCTCATGTATCACCTAAGGATTTCAGGCCAATCAGTCTCTCGTCGTTTCTTCTTAAGACGTTTGAGCGGTTGATTGACCTGTACCTACGGGAAAGGATACCTCGGGGGTTACTGTCGGCTTCACAACATGCGTACTGCAAGGGCAGATCGACGGAAACGGCTCTCCATTCGATTGTAAAGCAAATAGGGGGGTCCCTAGAACACAAAGAGTATGCTCTGGGTGCCTTTCTAGACATCGAGGGAGCTTTTAACAATGTCTTACCGGGGTCAATCGAAAGAGCTCTGGTGGGTTTAGGAGTCGAGGCGGCTCTGGTTGAATTTATTAGCAAACTTCTATGCGGCAGAATTGTCGCAGCGGAGTGGGGAGGGGCCATAATTAAGAGGAAGGTGTGCAGGGGCACGCCACAGGGGGGTGTCCTATCTCCTCTCCTCTGGGTTGTGGTAGTCAACGAGCTTCTTGTGGAGCTGGAAGCCAATGGTTGTCGGGTGGTTGCCTATGCAGATGACCTCGCTATCCTAGTCAGAGGCAAATTTCTGGGCGCCCTGCGCGATGTTCTTCAGGGCTACCTGGATACTGTGGCTAGGTGGGCTGAATCATGTGGATTGGCGGTCAACCCGGGAAAAACGGAATTGGTCCTTTTCACAAGAAGATATAAGGTGCCCGATTTCAGAACTCCCTCGATTGCAGGGGTACCGTTGGTACTTTCTGATAGGGTTAAATATTTGGGGATTGTTTTGGACAAGAAACTGTCCTGGAGACCCAATGCGGAAGATCGGGCCAGGAAGGCCGCCATTGCCTTGTACTGCTGCAGAGGAGCTATCGGAAAGAGATGGGGACTCTCGCCAAGAATAGTACACTGGCTTTATGAGATGGTGGTCAAACCGATTCTGCTATATGGGGTGCTGGTCTGGTGGAAAGCAATGGACACGGCGAGCACCTCCAAAATGTTAGTGTCAGTGCAACGGGCGGCGCTGATCGGTATCAGTGGCGCTCTCAGAACAACGCCTACCTTGGCACTGAACGTCATGCTGAACATATACCCAGTAGATATTGCGGGAAAGGCGGCCGCGGCAAGGTCGTTGGTCAGGCTTCGTGATATGGGATATAGACTTTCTGACCGCGGACACTCTAGCCTTCTTACCAGTTTCGACTTCATCCCGGACAGAACGGACTACTGTATGCCGATAACAGCTCCCTATACAACCTTCACCCCAGTTATTCCAGAGAGAGAGGATTGGGGAAGAGGAATTATCTGGGGCATGGGACCGGTTAACTTGTTCACGGATGGGTCAAAGCTGGATGGAAAGGTTGGTGGGGGGGTCTTTTGTCAAGAGCTAAATTTAAGCCGCAAGTTTAAGTTGGCTGATCACTGCAGTGTATTCCAAGCGGAAATTGCTGCGATTAAGGATGCGGTGGATGGAATGCTATCCAGTGCTACCACGGTTAGGGAATTTAACATCTACTCTGATAGCCAATCGGCTATCAAGGCCTTGAGCTCAACTACAGTGCGATCGAGGGTGGTCTGGGAGTGCCTGACCTCGCTTGCGATTGCATCGAATTATTTTACAATTAAGATTATCTGGGTCCCGGGCCATAGTGATATCCCGGGTAACTGTCAAGCGGATCTCTTAGCCCGCATCGGTACAACTGAACCGGATGAAGATGGCTGTAGGGACTTCGGGATCCCGCTGGCCACCTGTGGATTGCTCCTCCATAGCTGGGCCTCGAATCAGCTCAGCAAACGTTGGGCGGATACCACGTCTTGCAGGGTAGCAAGATCTTTCTGGCCGAAAGTGGATGGCAGGAGGTCTGCTGAAATAATTGGGTTCACTAAGGCTCACCTATCAATGGTCATTGGGGTTTTACAGGGCACTGTCCCATGGGTATCCATGCGGTACGTCTCAATATACTGGAAACTCCATCCTGCTGCAGCTGTATGGAGGATGATGAGGTGGAATCACCAAATCACTTTATGCTTGATTGTCCAGCTTTTGCCAGAATTAGGCGAAAGTACTTCGGTCGCGACTCACTTGGATCTCCCGAGGATATATCCAAAGTTGAGATCGGTATCATTCGGAGCTTTATCGTTGCTACCCAACGATTCTCTAAGTAGCTGGATCTAGGTCACCGTTATTTTTGGTGTATGTGGTATCACAACGGACCTTCGTGTTGTCCAAGTGAGCTATCCTTATCAGGGAAGCTACCACCTAACCTATCCTATCCTAGGGCATATCACCATATTCCTATGGCTGAAGAAAATATTTATAAAACTGCTATTACAACTCCTCTCGGTATGTTTGAATTCATGAGAATGCCTTTCGGACTTAGAAATTCTGCACAAACCTTTCAAAGATTCATAAATGAGGTAGTAGGTGACTTAGATTTTGTATATGCTTACATCGACGACTTACTTATTGCAAGTAAAGACGAAGAACAACATTTTAAAGATTTACGTATCCTTTTTCAACGCCTTACAGAGTACGGTTTAAACATTAAACCAAGCAAATGTACTTTTGGTGTAACAAATATAGATTTTTTAGGACATAACATTTCTGCCTCAGGTATTCGACCTTCCGATGAAAAGGTATCAGCTATTCCCAATTTCGAACGTCCAAAATCAATTAAGCAGGCACAGAAATTTATTGGTAAGGTAAATTATTATCATAGATACATTCCAAAACTAGCAGAATTTACAAACAAAATGTATGATCTAATTAACAAGGTAAGTAAGAAACGTGACAAAACTTTGGTATGGGACGAGAATTCGAATGAAGCTTTTGAATGCATTAAAGATAAATTTGCATCTACGATATTGTTAAATCATTTTAATAAAGATGCTAAATTATCTTTAACAGTAGATGCATCTAACACAGCGATTGGGGGTGTTATACAACAAAATTACAATAATAAAATTGAGCCCATTGTATTCTTTTCTAAAAAACGTTCTCCAACTGAAATTAAATATAGTGCTTTTGATAGGGAGTTATTGGCATTTACTTAAAACTATAAAACATTTTAGATATCTTTTGGAAGGACGACAATTTACAGTTTTTACGGACCATAAACCTTTGACTACTGCTTTAAATTCAAAAACAGAACGAAGTCCTAGACAAACGAGACACTTGGAATTTATAGCACAATTTACTGATGAAATACAATATATTAAAGGAGAATCCAATGTTGTAGCAGATACGCTATCTAGAGCTTTTGAGGTTAATGCAATATATAATACAGAACTGAATTTTAAAATTTTACAAACTGAACAACAAAAAGATGATGACTTAAATCAACTTGTATCTGATTCTCAATATCTAAATTTAAAACCAATTAGTATTCCCATTTTAAATTTTAATATTTGGTGTGAAATTTCAGGAGAAACTCCTATGCCATTTGTACCGAGTAATTTGCGAAAAACAGTGTTTGATATTTTACATGGAATAGCACATCCGGGTACAAGAGCTACACGGCGGCTCATAGTTAAAAAATATTATTGGCCTAATATGAGTAAAGATATAAATATTTGGTCAAAAGAGTGTCTTAATTGTCAAAAATCTAAAGTTTGTCGTCATACAAACCCTGTTGTCAAAATTCAAATTCCCAAGAATAGATTTGAACACATCCATTTAGATATAGTTCGACCATTACCTATTTCAAAAGGACATATCTATATTTTAACCATTATTGAAAGATTTACCCGTTGCCCTGAGGCATATGCATTAAAAGATATTTCAGCAACTACAATTGCAAATAAGTTTTTTTAGAGAATACATTTCTCGTTTTAGAGTTCCGTTAAAGATAACAACTGATCAAGGTAGCCAATTTACATCGAAATTGTTTTCAGAGTTAACTAAATTACTTGGTAGTCACCAAATTACAACATCCGCATATCACCCTCAATGAAATGGTATGGTTGAAAGGTTTCATAGACAATTAAAGACACTATAATAGCTAGAGAGGACACAAATAATTGGTATGACGAGTTACCGGTCATATTACTTGGTTTGCGATCTATTTACAGAGAAGATATTTCGGCTACACCAGCGGAAATGGTTTTCGGTCAGAATTTACGTTTGCCAGGGGAACTTGTTGTGCCATCAGCTAAAAATTTCTCTTCAACTGAAATTTTAAGTAACTTACGTGAAAATTTTCGAAATGTTAGATCAAATTTAAGTCATCATAAAGATTCTGATACTGGAATTTACGTTCCAAAAGATCTTCAAAATTGTAAATTTGGTCATTAATAAACATTAATTACAACAACCATATGAAGGACCTTACAAAATTGTGGAAAAAGACCAAAAATGTTTTAAACTTGAAATAGATAATAATATTAAAAATATTCCTATTGATAGATTAAAACATCTGCAATAGTTGAAACGACAGACACAAACAACACCAAGAATTTACATAAAAAGAGAGTTACGTTCAACTTGTTTAATGTTAAATTTTCTTGAAGGGGGAGTAATGTAGGGTTCTTATTATTTTTATTTAACTTTGTATTTTAGTTACTTTGAACTTTGTAATTTTTAAATGTATTATCAATATTTTAAGTTTCAATATTGATTTTTCAATTTTCAAAAATTTTCATTGTTGTGAAAAATAAAAGATATTATTTGGGCGTATTCTTTATTGAATAAAAGTTTCTTTATATATAAAATTAAAAAGTGGTTTCAATCTCCACACCGGGCTTCCCGCATTTGAAGCATTTGATAACTCTTTCACTCCGCTTTTGCGATCCTTTCAGCGCCTCCAATATTGCGTCTACCCACTCTGGCCTTTCTACTTCCACACGGCGTGTTTTGAAAACTGGCTTTCACAGAAGCGACGCTGTTTCCTGTATCAGAGCATGTGATACTATTTCTGCGAATGTTGGCTTTGGGTTTGCGTAGCTCGCTTTGTTTCGACGTCTCGTATACCATTTATAAAACTCTGAATCTTTACACGTTCAGTGTATTCCACGGGTGCGTCTGCATTCGCTAAATATTCCAGCCTTTCAACATTCGACGCAAATTCTTGCAATGTTTCAGCAGCCCTCTGGAAGCGATTCAGTAACTCCATTTGGTATACCTGTCTCCTATGCTCAGTTCCGTATCGTCTCTCTAGAGCGGCCATCAATGCTTCATAACAGTTCCGTTCGCCCTCTGGAATGGTTTGTAAAATCTCAGCTGCAGGCCTTTTCAATGCCATGAACTTACTTACTTACTTACTTAATTGGCGCTTAACCGTCTAAACGGTTATGGCCGTCCAACAAGGCGCGCCAGTCGCTCCTTCGCTCCGCCAACCGGCGCCAATTGGTCACACCAAGGGAGTTTAAATCGTTTTCCACCTGGTCCTTCCAACGGAGTGGGGGCCGCCCTCTACCTCTGCTTCCATAGGCGGGTTCCGATGGAAAATTTTCTTGGCCGGAGCATCATCTCTCATTCGCATTACATGGCCTAGCCAGCGCAGCCGCTGCGTTTTAATTCGCTGGACTATGTTGATGTCTGCGTATAGCTCGTACAGCTCATCATTAAAACTTCTTCGGTACTCGCCATCGCCAACGCGTAGAGGTCCATAAATCTTTCGAAGAACTTTTCTCTCGAACACTCCCAAAGCCGCTTCATCTGCTGTTGTCATGGTCCATGCTTCTGCCCCATATAGCAGGACGGGTACGATAAGTGACTTGTAGAGTATGATTTTCGTTCGCCGAGAGAGGACTTTACTTTTCAATTGCCTACCTAGTCCAAAGTAGCATTTATTGGCAAGATTGATTCTTCGGTGGATTTCAGTGCTGATGTTGTTGCTAGTGTTGATGCTGGTTCCCAAATAAACGAAGTCTTTTACTATTTCGAAATTATGGCTGCCAACAGTAGCGTGGATGCCATGAAAAGTGCACCAAATTTATCATCCGCATTCCAGTTGTTCACTGTTGCGGTCTTCTCAAACTGTAGCTTAAAGACCTGGAAAGAAACAGAACCGTCAAAGGATGGTGTTTTTACCTTTGGATTACTCGCAGAAACTGCTGGGCGTTTTAGTTGCAACTGCTCCATATGACCTTTAAATCCTCGACTTCTGCCTGAAATTGAGTGATTTTTGTATCGTGTGCTTCCAGCTTTGATGATATGCGGACTTCCTGCTCTTCAAGTTGTGTAGAGATCTGAGATGATACCTGCGCTGAAAATCGTGCCGATATTTCGGATATATGTGTCTCTTGCGCTTCCAGTTGAGATGCCAAATATGTCTTCTGTTCTTCCAAATGTGATGTTATATTTGTCTTTTGTTCTGCCAGTTGAGATGTTATATTTGCCTTTTGTTCTTCCAGTTGAGATGACACTTGCAACGCCATTTCTGAAATGCGTACCTGCTGTGATGATATGCCAGTTGGGATGATATTTGCGACGACATTGATGTTACTGTCGATGTTTGTGCAGATTTGCAGCCAATATCATGTTCAAGTCTGTGCTGGTCTGCGATGTTTCGTTTTTCTCTTAAATTTTTGTTTTTGTCTCGTCTCTATTAAGATGAAAGACGTACTGTTCAACATTAATTCCTTCCGACTCCATAGCGTCTCGTAGCCGTGCTTGAAGTTCGATCTTATTGCCGGTTGTACTCAACCCACGGTTCTCCAGCTCCTTTTTCAGTTGCTGGATCCTTAATTCACTCAACTTTACCATGTCCAAGTTGTATTCAAAATCTTCGGAATTTATTCAACAATTCTTCTTCTGACACCAATTGTAACGAATTTACTGCAATTCCTCTTATTTGCGACCTTCTACTAATGTTCGTATCGCTAAACTGTTGAATAAATAACTCCAATATTTAATAATTGAAAATGGCCTTTATTAAAGTATTTCACAATAACACTGATACTTCACAACCAATAGCTTGCTTAAAGAAACTGTTTTTCGCGCCCCTACTGTTGCTGCCTTTTATACTGTCTGGTTTCCTCGTTGCATAGTTCTAGGCTTTTCCAGAATTTACTTAGCTACTGCTATATAACTATAACTACAGATGCACGTGGATAGCTCTCATATGCGCGTGTATTTGTGAGCGACACTTCCACAATTATAATTGCATACTTTTGGGAGCATCTCAGATAAGATATCTGCATGTGTTTGTGCGTCTCTTCTCCGCTGCGTGTACGTACATCTATGTAGACGTAATGATTGATTTATTGATGTGCAGACAAGTCACTGCTTAACATCGGCTTAGAGATGATAGTTTCCCTTAGTGTTGCTAATAATCGTCACAATATATATTTACATATATATATTCAAATTCCTTCTTTGTTCATAATAGGACGTTGGTCCATCGTTGTACGAAAGGATTCCAGAATATGGGTGGACTCAGAAGCTTCAAATATGTAATACATGCTATTTAATTTTATACTTATTATTTCATAAGATTTATTTTCTTTTTCTTTCATTTCATTTAATTGTTTCCATTTTATTTCGTTTCTTTTCAAATTATTCCATTTGATTTCGTTTTATTTTATTCCATTTCATGTCATTTGAATTCGCTTCGTTTCACGACATTGCGTTTCATTTCATTCCTTTCCATTTTAATCCATTTTGTTGTTTACTTTATTTACTTTTTTTTTACCTTATTTCATATCTCTTCATTTTATTTTATTCTGTTTTATTCAATTTCGTTTCATTTCATTTCTTTTCAGTTTTATTCCATTTCCTTTCATTTTTTTTTTATTTCATTGTGTTTCATATCGTTTCATTGATTTCAATTTCAAATTTATTCATTCCATTTAGTTTCATAATATTTCATTCCATTCCATTTTGTGTCATTTCATTTTATTTCATTTCTTTCCATTGCATTTTATTTCTTTTTTTAAGTTTTTTCGTTTCATTATAATTTTATATCATTCCATTTCATTTTATTTTATAATATTTTATTTTTTTGTTTGTTTTATTTTATAAAATTTACTATTTCGTTTCATTTTATTCCATTCATTTCAATTAACTTCTATACTTTTAATTTCATTGAATCTTGTTTCACTTCCTTTCATTACTACTTATATTACTTCATTTAATTTAATTTTGTTGCATTTCATTTCATTACATTTTTTAAGCATTTAGTTTTATTCCATTTCATTCCCTTTGATTTTGTTCCATTTCGTTTTATTTTGTCTCATTAAATTTTCTTTCTTTTCATGTCATTTCCGTATCGTTTCGCGTTGTTCCATTTCACTTTCCTTAATTTTATTCCATATAATTTCATTTTATCCTATTTAATTTTTCATTTCATTTCCTGCATAGCATTTTACTTGATTTTGTTCTATTTATTTCATAGAATTCCATTTAAGTGAACTTTATTTCATTTTATTTCGTTTCATTCCATTTAAATTCGTTTGATTTCATTTAATTCAGTGTCATTTCATTTTATATTATTTAATTTGGACTAATTTCTTTCATTTCATTTCGTTTCACTCCATAATATTCTATTTTAATTAGTTGCGTTTCACATAGTTTCATATAATTTCGTTTTATTTCTTTTCACTTCCATATGATTTATATTTTTTTTTCATTTTATTTTATTTCATTCCGTTTCATTTTGGTTTCTTTTCCATATCATCTCATTCTGTTTATTTTCATATAGCTTCATATTCTCTCATTTCAGTGAATGTTTTATGATTCATTTCACTTCTTTCCGTTTCATTTTATTTTGATTAATCTCACTTCAATCCATTTCATTTCGTTCCTTTTAATTGAATTTATTTCATCTCGCTTCATTTCATTCCGTTTAGTTCCATTTCATTCCATGTCATTTTATTGAATTCTATTTTATTTCATTCCATTTTATTTCGTTCTGTGTCATTTTATTTAATTCTGTTTCATTTTATTTAATTTCATTTCACTTCATTATATTCCATTTTATTTTGTTTCAATTCATATAGATTTTTATCATTGTTTTTCATTTCAATATCATTTCATTTTTTTTCTATCTCATTTAATTTAATTCCGTTTCGTTTCATATACTTTCATATTCTTTCGTTTCATTTCCATACCATTGCATTTTTCTATTTCATTGCATTTTATTTCGTTTTATTTCATATAATTTTATATTTTTCGTTTAATTTTGCTTCATTTCCATATAGCTTAATTGATTTCTTTTAATTTGATTCCGTTTCTTTTTATTTCGTTTCATCTGATTTCATACCAGTTCCTTTCATTTTATTTCAACTAATTTCATTTCATTCCATTTAATTAAATTTTTTGTATTTCGTTTCAAAGAATTTCCTTTAATTTTATTTAGTTTCCTAAATTTTTTTTTCATTGCATTCCATTTAATTTAATTTAATTTTATTTTATTTCGTTTCATGAAATTTTGTTTAATTTCCAAATTCTATTTCATTCCATTTCATTTCACTTAAATTGATTTTATTTCTCATTTTATTCCGTATAATTTCGTATGGTTTCATATTTTTTCGTTTCAGTTAATTTTTTCTGTTTCATTTCATTTCTTTCCGTTTCATTTTATTTTGCTTCATCTCTCTTCATTCCATTTCATTTCATTGAATTTATTTTTCTTTTAATTCGTTCCACTCCATTTTTTATGTCAATTCATTTTATTTAATCCTTTTATTCACTCCACCCTTCGCCTTTTTCGATTCATCTATCTCTATCTATCTCCGAGTCCCAGTCCCACTCCGAGTCTCAGCCCCAGTCCTAGTCTTAATCCCAGCCCCAGACCGTTTCTGGACTAGTTCCCGGAAAAAAGGATCGTAAATAATAATACAGGCAAATTAATACACTAAATTTCAGGCAAATCGAATAGGACGTACATATGTATATAGGTATGTGGGTATTATTAATTCATGTCTTTATTTCGGCTTCGCATGTTTATTTATCAGTTTTGCCAGGTTGATGGGACTAAATCGAATATGACAACGGAAATTGCTTTAAAGCTCGCAGCAACAGCTTTCATTTGATACTCATATTACACACACATTGTAGGGGTATCGGGTTCACGTTTTGGCCTATATCTCAAGACCCTAGTCACCCAGCGATATAAAAATTACTCTGTACTAAAGCACACATCAACAGCTTTCATTTGATATCCATATTACACACACATTGTAGGGGTATCCGGGTCCACGTTTTGGCCTATATATCAAGACCCCAGTCACCCAGCGATATAAAAATTACTCTGTACTAAAGCACACATCAACAGCTTTCATTTGATATCCATATTACAAACACATTGTAGGGGTATCCGGGTCCTAGTTTTGGCCTATATCTCGAGACCCTAGTCACCCAGCGATATAAAAATTCCTCTGCTCTAAAGCACACATCAACAGCTTCAATTTGATACCCATAATGTAAAAACACTATCTAGTGTTACCCTGATCCAAGTTTTGGCCTATATCTCGAGACCCTAGTCACCAATAGGTATGAAAACTACCCTCTAATAAGGCATTAATCAACAGCTTCAATTTGGTACCCATAATGTAAAAACACATCCTAGTATTACCCTGATTCACATTTTGGCCTATATCTCGAGACCCTAGTCACCAATAGGTATGAAAACTACCCTGTACTAAAGCACTCATCAACAGCTTCAATTTGATTCCGTTTCTTTTTATTTCGTTTCATCTGATTTCATACCATTTCCTTTCATTTTATTTCAATTAATTTCATTTCATTCCATTTAGTTGAATTTTATTTTATTTTGGTTCGAAGAATTTTCTTTAATTTAAATTAGTTCCCTAATTATTTTTCATTGCATTCCATTTAATTTAATTTTATTTTATTTTATTCCGTTTCATTAAATTTTGTTTAATTTCACAAATTTTATTACATTCCATTTCACTTAAATTGATTTCATTTCTCATTTCATTCCGTCTAATTTCATATGGTTTAATATTGTTTCGTTTCAGTTAATTTTTTCTGTTTCTATTCATTTCTTTCCGTTCCATTTTATTTTGTTTGATCTCACTTCATTCCAACTCATTTCATTGAAATGATATATTAACCTGGGTCCGATGTTTGTAACGTTGAGAAATATAAAAGATCGACTCACCATTAAGTATACCGAATTGACCAGGGCGACGAACTGAGTTGATATAGCCATCCGTCTGTCTGTTTGAACGCAAACTAGTCCCTCAAAATTTGAGATATCTCAATGACATTTGGCACAAGGATGCATTTTTTGTATTACATTATACATTTGTCGGATCCGGTAGGATCGGACCACTATCACATATATCTCACATACAACCGATCGTTCAGATAAGACGGTTTTGATCATTCCTGCCGCAATTTAGAAAGTATAAACGTGAAACTCGGTGGTATATATTCTAATATATCATAGAAGATATCCTGAAAAAATCACTTTGATCGGAGCTATATATAGTTATATCCCATACAACCGATCGTTCAGATAGAAAGATTTTTGGCCATTTCTCCCTTAATTTAGAAAGTGTAAACGTGAAACTTGGTGATATATATTCTAATATATCATAGAAGATTTCATGAAAAAATCATTTCGATCGGAGCTATATATAATATATATCCCATAAAACGATCGTTCAGATAGAAAGATTTTTAGCCATTTATCCCTTAATTTCCAATATAAAAACTTTTAACTCGGTGGTATATATTCTAATATATCATAGAAGATATCCTGAAAAAATCACTTTGATCGGAGCTATATATAGTTATATCCCATACAACCGATCGTTCAGATAGAAAGATTTTTGGCCATTTCTCCCTTAATTTAGAAAGTGTAAACGTGAAACTTGGTGATATATATTCTAATATATCATAGAAGATTTCCTGTAAAAATCATTTCGATCGGAGCTATATTTAATATATATCCCATACAACCGATCGTTCAGATAAGGGGGTTTTTTGCCATTTTTTTATATTAATCTTAAAATCGTTTAGGTTCACCATATATTTCTTATCTTATACAGCGCATTATTTGGAGATTACGTATGGGATAAGATTATTGTTCAGCCCCATTCATGAAAGGTATGAAGTCTTCGGCACAGCCGAAGACAGTCCGTCCTTACTTCTTTTTCTTTTAATTCGTTCCACTCCATTTTTTATGTCAATTCATTTTATTTAATATCATTTCATTTCATTTTCTTTAGCTGCATTCCAACTTTTTTTAACTTTATTTTATTTGTTTTATTAAATTTTATTTTATTTTTATTTATTGGCGGCCGCCGTGGTGTGATGGTAACGTGCTCCGCTTACCACACCGTATACCCTGGTTTCACACCCCGGGCAAAGCAACATCAAAATTTTATAAATAAGGTTTTTCAATTAGAAGAAAATTTTTCTAAGCGGGGTCGCCCCTCGGAAGTTTTTGGCAAGCGCTCCGAGTGTATTTCTGCCATGAAAAGTTCTCAGTGAAAACTCATCTGCCTTGCAGATGCCGTTCGGAGTCGGCATAAAACATGTAGGTCCCGTCCGGCCAATTTGTAGGGAAAATCAAGAGGAGCACGACGCAAATTGGAAGAGAAGCTCGGCCTTAGATCTCTTCGGAGGTTGTCGGGCCTTACATAAATTAATTAGTTAAATTAAATTTTCTTATTTTTTATTTTTTTTTGTTTCGTTTTACTTTATTTAATTTTATTTATTTTATGTTATTTTTTGTATCGTTTTCAATTTTATTTGATTTTATTCTCTTGTTATTTTATTCAAATTTTTTTATTAAAAGTGTTATATAAAATTTATATGAAATTTGTAAATTAAAAAAGAATCAATAAAAAGTGTGGAACATTTTGTTGTGAATTTTTTGTACATAAAAAAGTTAATAAAAATTTGGAGCATTTTTCATTCCACATGTAGAATTTTTGGGTATTAGGAAAATGGTTTTGGGATATTTTAAAGGACGGTCTGGCAACACTACACATTGACGTTCAAAGGTGTCATTTGCAACTAAACGTATGCAATCGTTGCCGACTAACAGCTCACACGTACACGAAATATCCCATTTCACCATGGACCGCACACTGCCTATACAAAATTATCCACTTTTTTAGCCACTTTTTTACTCGTGCATTATACATTTTTTTACGTAATTTTGGTTGGTAAGGACAGTTGTTTTCATATGCTATTTTGGGTTTCGCATTGTCTGAAGCTATGGGTCTATTCTGTCTAATGACGGCTTTCTTGCTGCTCGCCCCTTTCTAAAGTGTGTCTGATTAAACAACAGCAACAACACCTGCTCCACCACTTATTTGTTTATAGAAAACATCCAGGAATTAAAAGCAAATTTATTTAAGTTTAAAACGAAAATAAAAAAATACTAAATAAAAATCAATTCTGGATGAGCTTAGGGATCTCGCTGGGGTTATTTCGGGATCATTTGGAGATCATTTCGTCGAGGATCCCGTCCGGGTTATTTCGGAACCTATTCGGTAGTATTCCGGGGTCATTTGGGGATCCTGCCGGTATAATTTCTGGATGATTTTCGGGATCCGTCCGGGTACCCGTTGGGGTCATTTCGGGACTTTTTCGGGAGTATTCCGGGATTATTTGGGGATCCCTCCAGGATCATTTCGGGATTATTTTACGGGATCCCGTCAAGGTCATTTCCCGACTATTTCGGGATCATTTGGGTACCCTTCGGCATCATTTCTGGATGGTTTTCGGGATTCGTCCGGGATCCCGTCAGGGTCACTTCGGGATTATTTAGCGATCAGGGTCATTTCGGGATCATTTGGGGACCCTTCCGGAATAATTTCTGGATGATTTTTCGGGATCGCGTCAAGGTCATTTCTTGATTTTTTTCGAGATCCCTGCGGGACTATTGTCGTGATTTTTTTGGGGCTATTTCGGTATCATTTTAGGACCCTTCCGGGATCATTTCTGGATGGTTTTCGGGATCCGTCCGGGTACCCGTCCTGGTAATTTCGGGCATTTTTCGGGAGTGGTCCGAGATCATTTGCGAATCCTTCCGGTATAATTTCTGGATGATTTTCAGGATCCGTCCGGGTACCCGTCGGGGTCATTTCGGGGCTTTTTCGGGAATATTCCGGGATCATTTGGGGATCCTTCCAGGATCATTTTTGGATGATTTTTCGGGATTCCGTCAAGGTCATTTCGCGACTAGTTCGGGATCATTTGGGTACCCCTCCGGCATCATTTCTGGATGATTTTCGGGATCCGTCCGGGTACCCATCGGGTCATTTCGGGACTTTTTCGGGAGTATTCCGGGATCATTTTTAAAGGCTTGTGTTTGTGCTCTGGTACTAAGTCGAAAACAGGTTTAAAATAATTCCAGCTTTCAGCATTCTCACAAAACAAACTATTTATTACAAATCAGACGGACATATTCCAAGAGGGAATTTGCTTTGAGGTACGAAGCATCTACCTCTATCTATCTCCTTATGACTCTCCTGGTCCCCATTTGACCATCGCAGCGCAAATAAAAAAAATTGACGGCGGCACTGTGCCCCACCCTTCCAAGACTTTTTATTTGGTAATAAAATAAAAGGTGGTTGCACCAGCCACATTCCTTAAGAACTCAGACCATTACTTTCGACTTCACACTTTCATAGCTAATTTTATTAACAACAATTCCCATTCTTTTTTTTTGTGGTAACTTATTTCAACGCTACTTCAGTATAGGCCTTACAGTATCCTTATGTTTTAAATAAATCACTTAAATGTATGTTTATTTTTTCTTTGAATGCATTAAGTTATATCTAAAAAATATTTTCTGAAAATTACTGCCATCTCAGATAGTACATAATATCATATTTAGAATAGCTAACACATTTTTTTTTGTGCTTGGGGTAATATTTGTAAGACTTCTGACCTACCTCAATTCCATCATATCCCTACCAACTAACGCTACCCACTTTTTGCCATTTTCACCTCGAATTCCAACACAATCTCATATTTTTCTAAAAAATACCAACACCAGCGTACAGTTATGGGATATTTGCCAAATATCACATGTGCCTAAAGTATGTGAACGACAACTTCAAAAAAAAAATCCTAAAGTAAATAAGACAGCTGTCATAATAAATACAAAATTTTAAGAATTTTACGTAAATTTAAGAAAATGTGCTTTTCCATAAAAATTCCATTGCTCGTGCGAAAGCTAAGGTAAATACATTTGCAAATATTCTTTAATGTTTTTAATAAGTATATTTTAATAAAATTTCTATTTCTTTATGTTTTACAATCACAATGTATGTTATCGGAAATGCAATGCACAACTTGGCTTCTGCGTGCTTGTGGATAACCATTCCGGAGTATAAGAATAGTAATGTAAGTATCTTAGTGCATTCGACTGTGCAATGTGTACATAACGCAGTGCATATACAAGTGTTTTTTGCTCTTGCAGTGCATATACATGTGTTTTTGCTCACCGGATAAGTGCAATATGCTTCAAAGGGAAGCGCAACAAACAGTCGTATACATATGTACATATTTACTAGTGAAAATGCATCTGTATAATATTGTAACGAATTTACTGCAATTCCTCTAATTTGCAACCTTCTATTAACGTTCGTATCGCTAAACTGTTGAACAAATAACTCCATTATTTAATAATGCAAAATGGCCTTTCGTAAAGTACTTCACAATAACACTGATACTTAACAACCAATAGCTTGCTTAAATGAAACTGATTGTCGCGCCTTTATTGTTGCCGCCTTTTATACTGTCTCGTTTCCTCGTTGCATAGTTCTAGGCTTTTCCAGAATTTACTTAGTTACTGCTATATAACTATAACTACAGATACACGCGTATAGCTCTCATATGCGCGTGTATTTGTGAGCGACACTTCCACAATTATAATTGCATACTTTTGGGAGCATCTCAGATAAGATATCTGCATGTGTTTGTGCGTCTCTTCTCGGCTTCGTGTACGTACATCTGTGTAGACATAATGATTGATTTATTGATGTGCAGACAAGTCACTGCTTAGCATCGGCTTAAATATGATGTTTTCCTTTAGTGTTGCTAATAATCGTCACACTGCCCTCCACCTAAGTCTGAGCGTCCCGATCAGACAAATTTCTCTATCTAAACGCTGCTAGCATCTCCAAATGTACCGCTCTTCTATTCGTGGTTTCCAAAGGTTTGTATGCGGTATCACAGACCTTCTTCACAACTTTGTACGGGCCTTCCCAACTGCACCGAAATTTGAATGGAACACCTTTCCGCCGGTGAGGGTTGTATAACAGTACCAAATTTCCCTCCAAGAAACCTTCCGAATTATTTTTTTTGTCGTACCTGTGTTTCATCTTACTAATCATTACCCTGGGCCGTTCCCTCACACTATGTTGTTTGGCCAATGAACTACCTCGTAGAGCTTGATCTTGACGGATTGACTTTGCATCATCAGTATCGTCTTGACGTTTCACAAGAGTAGTACGCGCTGGCTTGAAGCCACCCTTGCATTCTTTCTGGAAAATTCTTTCAGTCGTTTTAGTGCGTCCATTACGGTTTGCCAATGCCAGTGTTTTTCTCGCAGGTACATTTGGTTTTGATTTATTTGGCCCATTCGATCCATCAACCTTTGCCTTTGACTTTCGTAGTCTTTGTCGAGTCTTCTCCACCGGTACCCGATTACTGCTGAACCCTTTCTCCAAACTAAAGTTAAGTGGTACATCCTGGTTCTCATAACGCATAACCCTTCTCTGCATATCGATCTTGATGTCATGGTCAACTAAGAAGTCCACTCCGAATATGACTTCATCAACAATCTCCGCAACAATGAATTTGTGTAGAACCATGACCTTCCCAATTAGGACTTCACATATCACCTCTCCCTGGACTTGGTTATACTCGCCTGTGACCGTACGCAACCTTGCTCCAGGTAACGGTTTTACTTTCCTGTTGACTAAATCAGATGGAATCAAGGAATAAGATGCGCCCATATCTACAGTCAGTACACGCTCCTTGCCATCCACATTCCCTCTGACGGTAAGACTACTTGATTTCCTTCCAATTTGCGACACAAATATCACAGGACATTCAACCGCTGGAGCTAGCTCGCAATTTTTACATCTGGCACGCTCTTGCTCATCTCCTCCAGCTTTGCGTTTACGGCCACCCAAGATGGAACTACCAGGACCAAGCAAGCCAGCTAACTTTGGGGAAAGGAGCAGAGCAGCGTGGACGTAAAAAGAAATAGCAGTGAAAAAAAATTTTCTAACACATACCGACACAGCGGCAAAAATCAAATAAAAGCAGCGGAAACGCTCTCGTGAGTTGAATTACTGAAGACAAAACGGCATGCATATTTGATCGTAACTGCTCGCCGAACAAAAAAAGAGTTAAAAAAAACTAATGGGAGAGCAACTTGTTTTTGTATTATTGCAAATTCTCTTCGCCAGAAGTCAAAGAAAAATACCAAAAATATAAACTTTAAAAACATCAACAACAGTTCGATCAGCGATCCAATCATTAACATACATACATAGAACGCGTATTTAATTGAATTCGGGGCAGTGGCAACAACTAAAACTAAAAAAATACCAATAACAGTGACAACTGAGTGTAGTTTTGTATGAATTTAACGGAGTACCAATGACCAAACATTGTATAATGAAAATTTCAATAAAGGGAGAAAGACTACTGCGCAACTAAACTTTTTGAAAGCAGCGGTGTGCATTTTCAAAAACTACTATCATACTTGAAATCCTTTGCCATTGCACAATACATTGTCCAATTTCATCAATCAATTTTAAAGCAATTACACAATTTAAAAGGGAACAACATTTGGAAGAAAAAAAATAACAAAAATTTTGGAAGAAGAATTTTGAGATTGGTTTGTTCTAAGTTAAATATATATATTGTTTATTTAAAAAGTTATTATAAAATATAAATATTTTTAATATTGAATTTAATATTTTACTAAATTTGTAAACTCCTTCTTCAATTTAGTTAAAATGTTTCATTCTCCACGACACAGTACACACACTTCTACACAAAATTTAAGTGATTCGCTTATTGATTTACAGAATAATTCTTCTCAAGAAGATTTAATAAATCCATATGCAAATCAAAATAATTCTGAAATTTGTGCTATATTTTGGACTAATTGTCCGGAAGCATGGTTTATTCATGCCGAAACACAATTTAGTACTAAAAACATTACACAAGAAAACACTAAATATGAACACATAATTACAGCACTTCCACAGGAAGTGATAATAACTATTTTAGATTTTATCCAAAATCCCCCTATTAATAACAAATTTACTGAACTTAAAAAAGTGTTGATAGAAAGACACTCACTTAGCGAAAATTCTAAACTTGATAAAATTTTAAACGATTCTGAGATGGGTGATCGAAAGCCCTCTGAGTTTTATCGGCCATTAATTTTATTAGCCGGTTCAAATTTTAGTGAAAATATTTTAAAGAGAATTTGGTTGAGAAAACTTCCCAAAAATTTAAATGCCATTTTGACTAGCTCAAGTTGTGACAATATTAATGAGTTAACAAAATTAGCAGATAACATTTTTGAAGTTATGAATAAAAACGACGTTTTCTCAGTAAATACAACCGTGGTGTGATGGTAGCGTGCTCCGCCTATCACACCGTATGCCCTGGGTTCAACTCCCGGGCAGAGCAACATCAAAATTTTTAGAAATAAGATTTTTCAATTAGAAGAAAATTTTTCTAAGCGGGGTCGCCCCTCGGCAGTGTTTGGCAAGCACTCCGGGTGTATTTCTGCCATGAAAAGCTCTCAGTGAAAACTCATCTGCTTTTCAGATGCCGTTCGGAGTCGGCATAAAACATGTAGGTCCCGTCCGGCCAATTTGTAGGGAAAATCAAGAGGAGCACGACGCAAATTGGAAGAGAAGCTCGGCTTTAGATCTCTTCGGAGGTTATCGCGCCTTACATTTATTTTTATTTTCCAGAAACTTTCATTGGAGTTAGCAGAAATTAAAACAAGTGTATCGGAATAAATATAGGTCGCGTTATAATTCTAGGAATAATTTTAGAAATTCTTTTAGGCATCGTTATAACTCGCGTAATAATCCAAATTGGTTGTGTAGATTTCACTAAAAATTTGGAAATATTTCTAGAAGTTGTGGACGACCTTGTTCTTATAACAAAAACAAAGATTCAACAAAGCGACGAACAACGGAAATTTAGAATTTTCGACGCGTCGCTTATTTATTTTTGATAGAGGAAACAAACAAAATTTTTTAATTGATAGTGGAGCAGAAATTTCGGTATTACCCGCGTCTAAATTTCCTCATACGAAACGTTCAGACATAATTCTCACTGCAGCTAATGGCTCAACAATTGCCACTTACGGGGAAAGACTTTTAAATGTAAATTTAGGTTTAAGACGTGAATTTCCCTTTACATTTTTGATTGCGGATATAGCCAAGCCAATAATTGGCGCTGATTTTCTTTGTAAATATGGTCTTCTTATTGACATTAAACATAAACGTTTAGTAGATCCATTAACCAATCTCTCAGTTAATGCAGTATCCTACTTTTGTGATATTCCATTACCTAAATTATTTGTGGTTGACAATAAATTTACAAAATTAATAAAAGAGTTTCCGTCACTTATTTCAGAGCCAGATTATACTAAAACTGTTAAACATTTAACAGTACATCGGCTTGTAACAGAAGCTAGTCTTCCATTTCTAAGCCCAGGCGTTTAGATCCGGTAAAATACAAAGTTGCGAAAACGGAGTTTGATTTCTTAGTTAAAACAGGCATTTGTCGGCCTTCAAATTTTTCAGTAGCATCAGCACTTCACCTTGTACCTAAAAAAGAGTTGAATGATTGGCGTCCATGTGGTGATTTTAGAAGATTAAATATTGCAACTGTTCCCGATCGTTATCCCTTACCTCACATTCAGGATTTCAATATGAACCTTCATAATAAAAATATATTTTCAAAATTAGATTTAGTTAGGGCATATCACCAAACTCCTATGGCTGAAGAAGATATTTATAAAACTGCTATTACAACTTCTTTCGGTATGTTTGAATTCATGAGAATGCCTTTCGGACTTAGGAATTCTGCACAAACCTTTCAAAGATTCATTAATGAGGTAGTTGGTGACTTAGATTTTGTACATGCTTACATCGACGACTTACTTATTGCAAGTAAGGACGAAGAACAACATTTAAAAGATTTACGTATCCTTTTTCAACGCCTTACAGAGTACGGTTTAAATATAAACCAAGCAAATGTACTTTTTGTGTATCAAGTATCGACTTTTTAGGACATAACATTTCTGCCTCAGGTATTCGACCTTCCGATGAAAAGGTATCAGCTATTCCCAATTTCGAACGTCCAAAATCAATTAAGCAGGCACAGAAATTTATTGGTATGGTAAATTATTATCATAGATACATTCCAAAACTAGCAGAATTTACAAACAAAATGTATGATCTAATTAACAAAGTAAGTAAGAAACGTGACAAAACTTCGGTATGGGGCGAGAATTCGAATGAAGCTTTTGAATGCATTAAAGATAAATTGGCATCTACGATATTGTTAAATCATTTTAAAAAAGATGCTAGTTATTTTTAACAGTGGATGCATCTAACACAACGATTGGGGGCGTTATACAACAAAATTACAATAATAAAATTGAGCCCATTGCATTCTTTTCTAAAAAACTTTCTCCAACTGAAATTAAGTATAGTGCTTTTGATAGGGAATTATTGGCGACTTACTTAAATATAAAACATTTTAAATATCTTTTGGAAGGACGACAATTTACAGTTTATACGGACCATAAACCTTTGACTACAGCTTTAAATTCAAAAACAGAACGGAGTCCCAGACAAACGAGATATTTGGAATTCATAGCACAGTTCACTGATGACATTCAGTATATTAAAGGAGAATTTAATGTTGTAGCAGATACACTGTCCGGGGCTTTTAAAGTTAGTGCAATACAGCATTCGGAACTGAATTTTAAAATTTTACAAATGGAACAACAAAATGATAGTGATTTAAACAAACTTATAACTGATTCTCAATTTTTAAATTTAAAGTTAATTAATATTCCTATATTAAATTTCAATATTTGGTGTGAAATTTCAGGAGAGAATCCTAGACCATTTGTACCCAGTAAATTACGAAAGACAGTACTTGACATATTACATGGAATTGTAGATGCCGGTACGAGAGCTACACGACGACTCATAATTAAGAAATATTATTGGCCTAATATGACCAAAGATATTAATATTTGGTCGAAAGAGTGTCTCAATGTCAAAAATCTAAAGTTTATCGTCACACTAAGTCTCCCATTAGCAAAATTCCAACTCCAAAAAGCGGACTTGAACACATCCATTTAGATATAGTTGTGCCTTTGCCAATTTCTAAAGAACATCGTTTTATTTTGACAATTATTGATAGGTTTACTCGCTGGCCAGAGGCATATGCTTTAAAAGATATGTCAGCAACTACAGTTGCAAACAAATTTTTCAGAGAATATATTTCACGTTTCGGAGTTCCATTGAAAGTTACTACTGATCAAGGTAGTCAGTTAATTTCAAAATTAATTAAATTACTTGGTACTCATCAAATAACAACATCTACGTATCACCCTCAGAGTAAAGTTATTATTGAGAGATTTCATAGACAACTAAAAGCTACTATTATGGCTAGGGAAGGAATAAATGTTTGGTATGATGAATTACCTGTCATACTTCTTGGTTTAAGATCAATTTTCAAAGAAGATATTTCAGCTACACCAGCTGAAATGGTTTTTGGCCAAAATTTACGTTTGCCAGGGGAACTTGTTGTGCCATCAGCTGAAAATTTCTCATCAACTGAAATTTTAAGTAATTTACGTGAACACTTTCGAAATATCAGATCAAATTTAAGTCATCATAAATATTCTGATACTGGAATTTATGTTCCAAAAGATCTTCAGACTTGTAAATTTGCATTTGTTCGAGTCATTAATAAACATTCATTACAACAACCATATGAAGGACCTTACAAAATTATTGAAAAAGGCCAAAAATGTTTTAAACTTGAAATCAATATTAATATTAAAATTATTCCTATTGACAGATTAAAACCTGCAATAATTGAAACAACAGACACAAACAACACCAAGAATATACATGAAAAGAGAGTTACGTTCAATTTGTTTAATGTTAAATTTTCTTGAAGGGGGGAATAGTGTAGGGTTCTTATTATTATACCTTTCATGAACATGAATTTGTATATTAACTTTGGTCCGATGTTTGTATACCGAATTGATCAGGGCGACGAACTGATTTGATACAGCCATGTCCGTCTGTCTGTTTGAACGCAAACTAGTCCCTCAAATCTTGAGATATCTCAATGAAATTTGGCACAAGGATGTATTTTTCTATTATTTTAGACATTCGTCGGATCCGGTAGGATTGGACCACTATAACATATATCTCCCCGATCGTTCAGATAAGACGATTTTGGTCATTCCTGCCGATATTTAGAAAGTATACACGTGAAACTCGGTGATATATATTCTAATATATCATAGAAGATATCCTGAAAAAATCACTTTGAACGGAGCTATATATAGTTATATCACATACAACCGATCGTTGGCCATTTCTCCCTTAAATTAGAAAGTATAAACGTGAAACTCGGTGATATATATTTTAATATATCATAGAAGATTTTCTGAAAAAATCACTTTGATCAGAGCTATATGTATATAGTATACTATATATATCCCATACAACCGATCGTTCAGATAGAAAGATTTTTGGCAATTTCTCCCTTAATTTCCAATATAAAAACTTTAAACTTGGTGATTATAATATATAATATATCATAGAATTTTTCCTGAAAAAATCACTTTGATCGGAGCTATATGTATATAGTATATACCCAGGGCCGTAGAGAGAAAATCCGGGCCCGGGACTAAATAATTTACGGGCCTCCTATAAAATCCACTATTACTTTTGATTAATTCGAATTAATGACGTCTCATTCATGAATCATTATTGATGGATTACATGAAAAAAAAATTTTGCCACATCAACTAAATAATTTTTAGACAAAGAGCTGACAATAAAATTATCACAGAATATTTACTATTTATACTATTTTATTGTAACGTAGAAATAAAATTCTCTTTTAACAGCCACATATTTCCAATAATCTTTTCTAGTTATTTGGTAACATTCTAATACATATCTGATAAATTTAATGATGATTACAAATTTTAATTATTCAATTGCGTGCCCGTCCAACCGAATGTTCTTTTTAGCTCGCCACTGCTTTGCGGTGTACGAACCCCTTCGATATCCTGTAACGACGTTTGTTTACACCTAGAAAACCTAAAAACTTCTTATGCTAGTGGTCCCTATAGAATTCCTTCTGTTGTTCTAAAAAGTTGCGCGGAATATTTGTATCGGCCCTTAACGAATATTTTTAATGCTTCTCTAAAGCAGGGTGTATTTCCCTGTTTCTGGAAAGAGTCTTTTATTATACCACTGTACAAAAGTGGCAGTTAATCATATAGTTTCTCTTATCATTAACCCAGCTCAGCATGGCTTCTGCAAAGGCAAGTCAACTGAGACGAACCTGTTGGAATTTACTACTCATGTCTCCAGAAACTTTAAAAATAATCTACATACCGATGCAATTTACACGGATTTCAGCAAAGTTTTCGATAAGGTTTCCCAAACTATTCTCACCTATAAACTTAATGGTTTAGGGTTTCCACCTCAACTTCTGAGTTGGATTTCCTCTTACTTAAAAGGAAGGAAACAAAAGGTGTTATTTAAAAACAACGAATCTCAATTCATTAGGGTTACTTTGGCGTATCGCAAGGTAGTCACCTTGGTCCTTTGCTATTTTTGATATTTATTAATGATCTTCCAAGCGCGTTAACTCATTCCAATATTTTGATGTATGCTGACGATGTAAAGCTTTTTAAACCTATACTCACTCCGGAAGACAGATTGCTCCTTCAAGAAGATCTCGATAGTTTAGTCAAGTGGTGTAATATTAATGATATGAGCCTCAACCTAAATAAATGTAAATTCATGAGTTTTGGTAGAAAATCATTTCAAGTGCACAATTACACGGTTGGTGACTACCGGCTGGAGCAAGTCACTAGATTTATTGACCTGGGTGTTACATTGGACCCAAAACTTGACTTTAAATTTCATATTGAAACTTGCGTGACCCGATCGAAAGGAGTTCTTGCTTTTGTTACAAAATCTCTCTTTACTGCTTTAGTGAGACCTATATTGGAGTATGCATCAATCGTTTGGAGCCCGCGGTATCAAATCTATCGTGACAAGCTTGAATCGGTTCAAAAACAATTCCTACTTTTTGCTTTGAGTCATTTGGCGTGGGATCCAACAAGAAATCTTCCCTCTTACAACAGTCGGTTAAAGCTTATAAACCTCCCTGCTCTCGAGAGTCGCAGGGAAATGCTTGGTGTGTCATTTATGGTGAAATTATTGAGTGGAACGGTGAATAGCCCGTTTTAATTTAATGTTCCCATGAGGCTATCAAGGCATTTCCATCCGCTTTTTTTGAGCACATGTAAGTCAAATTTCTAAATGCACGAAGCTCTCCGTTGTTTGTGCCTGGATTTTAACAAGCATTATAATAATTTTGATACGTCGGACTGGCTTTTCAAAATAAAGAAGTGTATTTTATTTGAGTTAAATTGGTATATATGTATACATATTTCAAATAACTAACTATAACTTACTGTTACTCCATTTTATGTATATATAATATAGCAGCTCTTTCTGAGCGGTTCGCGTCAGCTCTCTTCTGAGCACCTTTCGTTAGCCCCCTACTGGGCAATCAGCTCCTTTCTGAGCAATTCGCGTCAGCTCCCTTCTGAGCACATTCGTCTACCCCTTACTTGGCATACGTATACAAAACTCATACCCTCTTGTAAAGTTAAGTTATTTATTTAAATTATCGCGGATATAATTATACATGTCACCTCTTAATATAAAATATGTAACTATAACTCATAAGATCATTTACTTAATGTTTTACACTGCACATTCGTTTTGTATAGGACATACTATTTGTAAATGTACTGCTATTTGCTATTTAGTCTGTTTAAATTGCTCAATTTGTAGATTATTATATAAATGAATAAATAAATAAATATAGAAGGTTCGAATATCAAAGACTGGCTTTTCTTGCTTTTTTCGCTGCATAATTTTTTATAATAATATCAAAATTGACTTGTCTTGCCAAAACGGATTCAACACAAAGCATGACAGTCCTAAAACTCACTCTTTAGATGAACACGATCTATGAAAGTTTTTGATTCTTGAAAGGACGCTGAAGGAACGTTCTGCACTAGCTACAGTGACAGGTGTAGTGCAAAAGATACGTAAAGCAACACAAATGTTGGGAAAAATTGTATACAGATTTTGAACATAGATGGCATTTAGCAATTCGAAAGGTGACAGACCTTTATCAAAATTTGCTTCGTAAATGTGTTTCAAAAGAATTATTTGGCATTCTAAATGTCCGACTTGTATTTTACGACAAATTTTGCTGAGCTCGCTAGAACCGTAGTATCATCCATGTCTTCAAATTGCCACAAAAATGAAAACGTCTCGCTCAAATTTCTCATACCTGCAAATCGTTCAGTAATGCCAGCGATTACCGAATCAACGATCACCAGGAATGTATTGTTTTTAAAATCATACTCTGAATCACTCGTAATCATCTCATATAAATTATCTTCAGAACGTCTTGTGGGTTTTCTCTTTCGAATATCCGAAAACTTTGGCGAGATGTTCAATTGAATAGCAACTGTTTTGCATTCGTTTAAAATTGTTTCCCATTGGTTCCTGATCAACTTCAAATCAGCTAATAAAGCATCTATATGTCGGACTTCAACATCTATGGTGGCGTCTCTAGCTTGGAGGACCACATATCTTTCATTAATGGTAGTCAGTATTTTGAACCAAATTGAGGACAGCAAGATACATTGCATGCCTGCGCAGTCAAATTTGGCTTTTGGCTGAAAGACTATGAAGAGAGCTCGGTGCATTTTTTTGAGGATGTCCCATGTTGTTGTTGTTGTAGCAGTGCCTCGCCCCACCCAATAGGTGCCACCGATCACTAATTGTCATAAATATCCTCTAACGGGAGTCCAAGGAAACTTGCTGTTTCAACAAGGCTGGACCATAATGAGAGGGGTGTTAGAGGCGTTGGTTCCACATTACAATTTAAGAGATGGTTGGTGTCATGTGGGGACACATTGCAAGCGGGACATACATTTTGAATGTCGGGGTTGATTCTGAATAGGTAAGAGTTTAACCTGTTAGAGTATCCAGAACGAAGTTGAGCTAGAGTGACTCGCGTTTCCCTGGGGAGTATGCGTTCCTCTTCCGCAAGTTTTGGGTACTGTTCTTTGAGTACTGGATTCACAGGGCAATTCCCGGCATAAAGGTCCGACGCCTGACAGTTGGTTCTATGTACCGGAGCGACTCGGGATTTTTGCCGACCAAGGACTGTCATTTCAGTGTAACCCCATCTAATTTGTTGAGGACATTTCATCGTTGTGGAGTGCTACTGAAAATAGTAAAACATTTTTGTACAACTCCGAAGAAAGTAGTTGAAGCCGTACAACATTCTGCAGCATCAACACCACATAAATTGAGACTGTGGGTTGCACAAGGCGAGTAATCAGCATTCGAGTTTTTGTCGAGAATGTGACGTAGTGCTCCGTTGTAAGCTCCTTTCATATTCGCGCCGTTATCGTACCCTTGTGCACGATAATCTTCAATCAAGTATGGCAAATTAGATCAGCGATTTTGTGACCAGTTTTTTGGTTACAATTCACGAAAGCCAAAAACCGTTCTAGAATTGTAAAATTTGTTGCTTTCGAATTGAAATGGAGTTAGCGCAAAATGAACGCAGTCAACGTGACTAGCATCAGGCATAACATCAACGGTAAAAGCAAAATACTTGGCTTTCTTGCCTTGATCATCTAATATATTTTCCGTCACGTGCTTTGCACAAATTTCTATAAATTCGTTCTGAATGTCTGGGGAAAGATAGTTAACTTGTAAACGTTTGTGTTGCTGTTGTGAAATCCTAACTTTCTCCAAATGATCTGTAAGTATCGGATCATATTGGCTTATGAGATCTTAGATGCCCAAAAAATTTCCATCGGTTCGTTCACCAAGATATATACTTTCGCCTTTGAAAGCTAGGCCTCTTTCACCCAAAAATAAAATAGTGCCCAAAATTCTATATAAAGTATCTTTCCACTTTTGAGTTTCAGCGATTAGCTGTTCATTGATAAGTGTATCAATTGTAGCCTCCTTTTGAATTAGATTTTGTAAAGATCGCCATCGAATATAAATTTAATGTGATCTTGAGTATTTTCGTGTGATGGCAGTTTATCGTATAGCTTCTTCCATACCTGGAATTTCGAATATCCGCATAACAAATTTTAGGTCGATTTAAAGCATTGGTGCTTAATAGACGATATGGCAGGCAATAAAAAGCATTGCTACTGGCACTCCACACTAACCAGTCACGCTCCACCTTCTCTCCATTTGGCAAGATTCTGTTTAACAACGAGGTAGGAAATGCCTCGTCATGACAATCACGTGGAAAAATAACAGGACACTTTTGATGACCTCGACGAATTATTTCGTTGACTTCTTCAGATCGCAAAAATTCATTATTCACGGTACCGCTGTCGAAGTCGTTTAAATTATCTGAACTTTGATACAGAGTTGGTGGTATTGTTGGAAGACTTTTTGAAGATGAACCTTCATCAGTGTCACCACGAAAATTTTGCGATTTCGGATTCATGTAAACATACATTTTTGTTTGATGTTTTTATTGTCTCCTCAGGCCCAGGCAAAAAATCATTATAAATATTCGTTGCTTTTGAAATTCGGCTTAAAATGTGCACATGGAACAACTAAAGACTCTCCTGAATTAAAAAAATGTCTTAGTACCTCTAAATCGCGGGCGCCCTGAGAAACGCATTTTTGTTTGATGTTTTTATTGTCTCAATATTTTAATTTTCAATATTGATTTTTCAATTATCACAAATTTTCATTATTATTGTGAGGAATTTCAAGAAATTCATACGCATATTTTTAGGCGTATTTTGTTTAGTCAATTAAAAGTTTTTTGTAGTAAAATTAAAAAAAGTGGTTTTAATTACCACAATATTCGACTTTAAGAACGGGGTTAGCCGAGCAATTCCTGGCATAGAAGTCCGACGCCTTTTGGTTTGGATATCTTTTTGAGCTTTTTTTCTTCATACGGCTGAGGTGCCGTATTTTCTCAAAAAAACCTAAGATAAGAGTTTCCTTAAAATAATGAAAAGTTTTATACAAAATAAGAAGATTGATTCACGACCAAAGTGAAAGACCCTATAGAAAACTATGTTATAAAATAACTCCGTCCTCTTGGCAAATATTAAAAGCATTATAGCGCCTAAACTGGCATCCATAGAGAAAATGCAGTAAAGTGTGAAAGTGAAATCAGAAATATAAAGTACGAGTTAGCTTGTAAATAAGAATACTCGACTGTGAAGCTGTAAACAAAACTCCGAGCGACGACGATCTTCGCCACGGCAGGGCGTTGACATTTCTGAAATTAGGCGTAGATAACTCACCTACGCAAAACAATACCGGGCGAAATTTTCTGACGCTTTCAATTCAGAGTGGCCATATACAGAGTTGAAGATGACAGCAATCAAAACTTTTTTAATTCTTTACTTAAGCACTTGATTGCTAGGCTAGGTTAAGTTAGGATTAAGTTAGGTTAAGTTAGGAGACTGAGTCCGTAGTGTTACCAGAAGTTTGTTTAACGTCCAAACTTGAAAACCCTATCAAAAACCAAAATCTATGTTTTAAAATAACTCCGTCCTCTTGGCAACGAATGAATTGACGGGTACATGAGGACCTCACATAGACTGAATGAGTCCGTATTGTTACCAGAGGTTTGTTTAACGACAATACTGAAAAACCCTATCAAAACCAGGACCTACGTTTTAAAATAATTCCGTCTTGATGGCAAATACTAGAAGCTTTCTAGGCCCTATGCCACTTGCTGCTAAAAGCGATATAGTCGCCACTACTTCGTATGCATTTCTCTCCGCTCTCTTTCAGCATGCATCAATTTCGTCATAACTATAAAGGCCATCTTGCTCACAGCAGTCCAACAATATATTACCTTCAGGTGGTCGGCTAATTCCAATTCCATAAAGATCGGCCATTTCACCTGAGAGTATATCTACTGGGAATTTCCTGGATAAAACATGGATCGCGTCGTCGGACACCATCCGATACGCACATGCTTTCGTATAGCAGTAATACGGTAGGCTGTTAGTATATCCTTTTGGTGAACAATCATCATCAGATCATTACCATACTGGTGCTGCACATATTATTATCGAGCTGGTTACGTTGGAGAATAGCTGACGTGTAGAATCGCCTCGGCCGCCGATGTTGAGCATTATTCGCGTTAGAGCTCCACTAACTCTAGAAACTGTCTCCCCCACCGCCCTGAAGTGCTCCCTAAAGGTTAGTTTTGAGTCAATATTTACTCCTAGATATTTCAAAAAAGGCTTTGAATTTATTTGATAATCTCCTATGGTTAGGACGAATTCATCCACATTCCGCTTTGAGCTCACCAAAACCACTTCTGTCTTATTGCTGGCGATCTCCAGCTCCATATTCGTCAGTAATTCCTTTATTTTTCCCACGGCGTCACTACACAATGCCTGGAGCAGATCAAGTTTCTTGGCCACTGCTACTACGACAATATCATCTGCATAGCCGACAATTTCATTATTGAGCATTAATCGGCGTAGGATACAATGGTGAATCCTTCTCGTCGCGAAGTTAGCTTCGATATGTAGAAGTTAAACTAAAGTGGGGATAGGACACCACCCTGTGTTAACCCTTGTTTGATTCTTCTGGGTCTAGATGTTATGTTCCTGAATTGCACCGACGCTAGCCGACCAGAGCGATAATTTACGGTCCACCTTTTGAGACCTGGAGGAAGGGAGGACCCTTCCAAATCTTGCAGTAACGTGCCGTGGTTTACCGTATCAAAAGCTTTTGATAGGTCTAGCCCAACGAGTACTGTAATATGGGGGGGGGGGGTTTTGATTCAATCCGCAATTTATCTGCGTATTAATGCCGTTTAGCGCGGTGAAAGTCCTATGTAGTTTTCGAAAGCCAAGCTGATGATTGGCAAGACGCAAATTTGCAGCGAAATAAGGACGCAAAATGGCTTCAAGTGTCTTGGTCACTAGCGATAGGAGAGAAATCGGACGATAAGATTCTCCTATGTTAGCTGGTTTCCCAGGCTTTAATAGCGGAACCACCCTGGGCATTTTCCATTTTTCGGGGATGATGAAGGTGGACAAGGACAGGTTAAAGACATACGCTAGATAACTAAATCCCTCTTTTACAAGTTTTTTAAGCATCGGCATGGCTATGCCGTCTGGGCCTACTGCTTTAGATGGTTTAACATGAACGATGGCATCTTTAACCTCCTTGGCGGTGATGGCAATTGGGGACATGATGTGTTTATGATTGTGTGCGCATCTGTTGGCCCGCCGTCTGGCTTTGTCAACCGTATACTGTTTTACATATTGTTTGCGGAAAGCGCTCGCGCATTTTTTCGCATCCGCTGCACTTTATCGCTAAAGGGTCGGGTTCTATAGGGACTGTACGGTGGACCATATCATACCTTCACCGGCAGAGATGTTAAAATCTTTAAGTGTTGTTGTTTTTGTTGTATTAACACTGCTTCGCCCCATTCAATGGGCACGACCAGTCACAAAGTGTCATCAAAGTCCTCTAACGGGAGTCCAAGGAAATGGACTGCTTCAACAGGGGCGGGCCATAGGGAGATAGGTGTTAGAGGCGTAGGTTCCACATTACAATTGAAAATATGGTTGGTGTCATGTGAGGACACATCGCATGCGGGACATACATTACGCATTTCAGCGTTGATTCTGGACAAGTAATAGGTTAACCAGTTACAGTATCCAGAACGGACCCATAACCCCATTTAATTTGTTGCGTCCCTCCTACAAACTCTTTAAGTGCTCCTCCCATTTCGCCCGCTTGTGTTCATCCACAAGCAATCTGATGCGTTCATACTCCTTATTTGGAAGTCGCCGGGGTCGCGCTGTTCCGGCCTCCCCTAGAAAATATGGCCGGATTTCCGGTATTCTTCCGGCGAAAATAAAACGAGCCGAAGCGGATTCAGTGGCCTTGCAGAAAGCACCCTCCCCTTGATGGACATCAGTCGGAATAGAGAGGGCAGCAAAACGATTGTCAGTATTAGTTTTGTTATCTACCCGATTTCCTCTTTTAAAATTGATGAAAGTGCATTTTTCAGTAGTTAGGAAGTCTGCAGATCGCTCGGGCGATAGGAGTATGGGTAGGTGGTTAGATGTCAATGTTACCGTCGGCTGCCAGTTTACCAACCCTGCGCTCAGGATTGAGATATCTAGCGAGTTGTGACAGCTTTCTACCATACGAGTGGGGACGTCTCAGTTTATCGTGCAGAACGTCGTTTCTTCTATTTGGTCCGCCAACGTCTCGCCTCTGCTGTCCGCGGGTAAGTTAGAATGCCACATATCGTGTGGTAGGCATAGAAATCGCCTAAGATAATGCGATTTTCGCCAGTAAGTAGTGAGCCGATGTCAGGGCAATATCCACTGGGGAAACAACTGACAAATGAGATGTAGATGTTGATGATTTCTAAAGTTGCATCGCCTGAACGGACAGATATGTCTTGATCTTCCAGGACAATGTCCCTGTGCCCGATGTCGAGATCAAATTGATTATATTGCACTGAGTGGTTGGTGATAAATGCGAGACCGCTGCCATTGCCACTCTCGCTATCTTTTCTGTGGACGTTATACCAAAGCAGGCCTGCAAAGCAGATCATGCCGTGAGCTTAGTCTCTTGGATCGCAGCAATGCGGATGTTGTGCCACCCATTTCAGTTTAACTGCATTATTCTGAAGTGCAATGGGGAAGACGTCATCACTCTGATGGAGGGAGGCCAGGACGCAAGTGCTGTTGTGGTCCTGAGACTAGACGTCCTTGGGTAAGCATTGGAGTGCCCGGTGTAGTTAGGTTTGCGACCTGGCAGCATGGCGCGATGAAACCCGTAGGGGTTTGCCTTCGTTGAGATCAGAACACCTAGGAAAGTGGCACCGTCCAAGGCAGGAACTGCAAACTTATATATTGTGTGCTGGAAAACGGTGCACAAGGTGGTAGGGACTAAGACTCTGTTGCCTGACCTATTCGTGTGATAGTGCCGGAAAGTGGGGGAGAAGAAGACAGGGGCAGAGGCTGATGTCCGGCATTGCTGCTACAGAGATTTTAGTTATTTAGGAGCGGCCGTATGATCCGGTGGTGCCGTGGTTAGCGAGCAGCAGCGGGTACTTGTTGTGACAGGGCTGCTAGAGGGTAGTGGGGGAGCAACGGCGCAGATTACAGGACGCCCTTGGCTTGCTGCCGCTAGGTGTGAATAGCTCCATAAGAATACATGCAAATAATATTTTGCCATGTAGTTCGCAGCTCAGTGTGTTCTTTCTTATTTTTAATTTAAACAAGTAAGGAAGGCTAAGTTCGGGCGTAACCGAACATTACATACTCAGCTGAGAGCTACGGAGACAAAATACGGGAAAATCACCATGTAGGAAAATTAACCTAGGGAATGCGTTTGTATGACATGTGTATCAAAGGGAAGGTATTAAAGAGTATTTTAAGAGGGAGTAGGCCATAGTTCTATTGGTGGACGCCATTTAAGGATATCGCCATAAAGGTGGACCAGGGCTGACTCTAGAATTTGTTTGTACGATATGGGTATCAAATGAAGGGTGATAATGAGTATTTTAAAAGGGCGTGGGCTTAGTGCTATAGGTGGACGCCTTTGAATTTCAATGACCTACGGCTTACCACAATCGACGTTATTAACGGTATCAATAGTCTGGAAAACTCTACTCAGACTGATCGTGATGGTCTTAGTACCGCCCTCCTCAAAAATTGTCCTGCTATTGTAGCCCCACTATTGGCCATGTTTAACCAATCTCTAAGTTCTGCTGTCTTTGCAGATGCCTGGAAACTTGCATACATTTCCCCAATTTTCAAAAATGGCAAAAAGAATGATGCTTCTAACTATAGGCCAATATCTAAACTAACTATCATTTCTAAACTTTTCGAAGGGATTGTTAAGGATAAAATGTATTTTGCCGTAAAAAATTTGTTACTACCAAACCAGCATGGCTTTGTTGTAGGAAGGTCTACCGTCACAAAGTTAGCCTTGTCTGGTGAATATTGCATTGATGCGTTCTCTTCAAGCCATCAAGTCGATTGCATTTATACCGACTTCTCTAAAGCTTTTGACAAGGTATCTCACAATATGCTACTACGTAAACTTGCTTCCCTCGGTTTTCACTCTGTATTTCTCAAGTGGTTGTATTCCTACCTAAGTAACAGACGCTGCATGGTCTCTATTGAGTATCTTCCAACTGTTTTACTGCCACCTCTGGGGTACCCCAAGCATCTTAGGTCCTCTTCTTTTCATTTTATTTATCAATGATATAGGAAATTGTTTTGTGTCATCAGAGTTCTTACTTTACGCTGATGACCTGAAAGTTTTCTCCAGTATTAAAAATAGTGATGACGCTCAGCGTCTCCAAGAAGATAGATTAGCAATTTGGTGCCGTAATTCGCGTCTATCTCTCAATCTCAAAAAGTGCTTTCATGTCACATTTTCCAAAATTCGCAATGTTTTACCAACGATATATACTATGTCGGGTACTCCCCTTCACTTCCTTGATGAGATTAAAAACTTAGGGGTTACCTTTGACTCCACGTTCTCTTTCAATAACCATATTAACTATATAATTTCAAGCGCGTATGCTTCCTTAAGTTTCGTGAGGCGTAATAGCACCAACTTCTCAGATCACTATACCCTGAAATTGCTATACTCATCGTTTGTTCGTTCCAAACTGGAATATGCTGCATTTATTTGGAGACCTTATCACAAGTTTGCAATCGACAGGATTGAGCGAGTACAAAAGATATTCCTAAAATTGTGCCTAAGATCCTTACATTTCTCAGACCCAGTCCCTTCTTATCATTCCCGCTTGCTGCTAATTAATTCCAAACCATTAGAGCTCAGAAGGTCAACCCTTTCCTTGTCTTTCATTTTCGGAGTTGTTAATGGAGATATTGATTGCTCCTCTTTACTGCACGCGATTCATTTTCTTATTCCAACGAGGTCTCTTCGTTCTCATAACCCCTTTTATATTGAACATAATACTGTTTTCACACAGACGGTTTATTGAATAATAAAGGCAGTTTTCTACATTAAGACGCTAATTGAGCTCAATCTTTCCTACAAAATTCGAATCTATTATTATCTCATTAGTAGCTAATCGAATGCCTAATGAAGTCAAAAGCACAATGCAACTCTGTCGGGAGCGTTCAGTTTCTTAGTTTTTGGTGTGTTCAGTGCTTAAAAATGTCATTTGTCAAAGTAAATGTCATTGTCTGCATGGCGGAACGATACAAGGTGGCCGCATCGAACAGCTGATTATAACCTTTTTTTATTTGATTTGATACATCAACTTCCGGCGCAGTACGATTTTGAAATTTTTCCATCGAATTTACAAAAACAAAGTACATGGAATTCTTATTTATGTATGTAGGTATGTCACCATTCTGCCACCTTGTATCGTTCCGCCATGATTGTCTGTCATATAACATTGTCATTTTATTCGCTTGACATTTCATCCTTCATACTAATCGAGCAGTTACTTCTGTGTGAAAGCAAAAAATTTACGATTTCATTAGAAGGTGAAATGAGATCATTAAGTTTCTGTGTGAAAACAGTATAAGTCTACTAAAACTATGCGATAAATGCTCCATTGTCGCGCTCTCTACGTGAACTTAATGAGATCTCGAATTCTATTATGCTTGATTTTTCTTATCCAAAGTCTATTTTTCTTAATTTACTTAACTCTGTTTTGTAGCTAGGCTTAGTTATTCGTTTTAGTCACTAAGAACCATTGTTGTTTTTGACTTTTCGAAAAAATAAATTAAATTAAATTCAATTAAATTAAATTAAAAATTAAATTAAATTAAATTAGTTCTATAGGTGGCCGCCTTTTCGAGAGATCGCCATAAAGGTGGACCAGGGGTAACTCTAGAATTTGTTTGTACGATATGGGTATCAAATGAAAAGTGTTAATAAGTATTTTAAGTATTTTGAAAGGGAGTGGGCCTTAGTTCGAGATATCGCCATAAAGGTGGACCAGGGGTGACTCTAGAATTTGCTTGTACGATGTGGGTATCAAATGAAAGGTGTAGATGAGTATTTTAAAAGGGCGTGGGCCTTAGTTCGAGATATCGCCATAAAGGTGGACCAGGGGTGGCTCTAGAATGCGTTTGTACAATATGGGTATCAAACGAAAGGTGTTAATGAGTATTTTAAAAGGAAGTGGGCCTTAGTTCTATAGGTGGACGCTTTTTCGAGATATCGCCATAAAGGTGGACCAGGGGTGACTCTAGAATGCGTTTGTACAATATGGGTATCAAACGAAAGGTGTTAATGAGTAATTTAAAAGGGAGTGGGCCTTAGTTCTATAGGTGGACGCCTTTTCGAGATATCGCCATAAAGGTGGACCAGCGTGACTCTAGAATTTGTTTGTACAATATGGGTATCAAATGAAAGGTGCTAATGAGTATTTTAAAAGGGCGTGGGCCTTAGTTCTATAGGTGGACGCCTTTTCGAGATATCGCCATAAAGGTGGACCAGGGGTGCCTCTGGAATGCGTTTGTACAATATGGGAATCAAACGAAAGGTGTTAATGAGTATTTTAAAAGGAAGTAGGCCTTAGTTCTATAGGTGGACGCCTTTTCGAAATATCGCCATAAAGGTGGACCAGCGTGACTCTAGAATTTGTTTGTACGATATGTGTATCAAATGAAAGGTGTTAATGAGTATTTTAAAAGGGCGTGGGCCTTAGTTCTAGAGGTGGACGCCTTTTCGAGATATCGCCATAAAGGTGGACCAGGGTTGACTCTAGAATTTGTTTGTACGAAATGGGTATCAAATGAAAGGCGTTAGTGAGTATTTTAAAAGGGAGTGGGCCTTAGTTCTATAGGTGGACGCCTTTTCGAGATATCGCCATAAAGGTGGACCAGCGTGACTCTAGACTTTGTTTGTACAATATGGGTATCAAATGAAAGGTGTTAATGAGTATTTTAAAAGGGCGTGGGCCTTAGTTCTAGAGGTGGACGCCTTTTCGAGATATCGCCATAAAGGTGGACCAGGGGTGACTAGAATTTGTTTATACGATATGGGTATCAAATGGAAGGTGTTAGTGAGTATTTTAAAAGGGAGTGGGCCTTAGTTCTATAGGTGGACGCCTTTTCGAGATATCGCCATAAAGGTGGACCAGCGTGACTCTAGACTTTGTACAATATGGGTATCAAACCATCATTGACCAAAAATGTGGACCAGGGTGACCCAGAACATCATCTGTCGGGTACCGCTAATTTATTTATATATGTAATACCACGAACAGTATTCGTGCCAAGATTCCAAGGGCTTTTGACTTCGCCCTGCAGAACTTTTTCATTTTCTTCTACTTAATATTGTAGGTGTCACACCCATTTCACAAAGTTGTTTTCTGAAGATATATTTTGCGTCAATAAACCTATCCAATTACCATGTTTCATTCCTTTTTTTCGTATTTGGTATAGAATTATGGCATTTTTTTCATTTTTCGTAATTTTCGATATCGAAAAAGTGGGCGTGGCCATAGTGGGATTTTTTACACCAATATAAATTGAGCTCAGATAAGTACGTGAACTGAGTTTAGTAAAGATATATCGATTTTTCCTCAAGTTATCGTGTTAACGGCCATATCCATTACTGGAGTCGAATGTTGACATAGTTTACTTATATACTGTAGAGATATTAAATTTTTTGTTAAAATTTGACTTCAAAAAAATGTTTTTTTTAAAGTGGGCGTGGTCGTTCTCCGATTTTCCTAATTTTTGTTAAGCATACATATAGTAATAGGAGTAACGTTCTTGCCAAATTTCATCATGATATCTTCATCGACTGCCAAATTACAGCTTTTAAAAGTGGGCGGTGCCTCGCCCATTTTACTAATTTTCTATTCTGCGTCATAGCGTCAACCCGCCTACCAAGTTTCATGGCTTTATCCGTCTTTGGTAATGAATTATCGCACTTTTTCGGTATTTCGAAATTTTCAATATCGAAAAAGTGGGCGTGGTTATAGTCCGATATCGTTCATTTTAAATAGCGATCTGAGATGAATGCCCAGGAACCTACATACCAAATTTCATCAAGATACCTCAAAATTTACTCCAGTTATCGTGTTAACGGACAGACGGCCGGACGGACGGACGGACCAACCGTTATCCAATCAAAGTGGATATACTCTGAGCTCTGCCCAACTGAGTATAAAAATACAGTTTACATATACCTATAAAACGTACGCTACGTTATGTGTTCATAAGCTTGCATGAGTTCAATTTTTGACAGCGCACGTACGCCGGTTAAAAAACATTGATTGAAAAAAACCTAAATTTAGAAAATATTTGTGCTAACAACCTTTTAGTTTTAAATAATAATAATAATCTATAGTAAACGGTTTATTAAAAGTGATACCGAAACACGTCTTTCGATATCCCTGTCAATTTTTTTGGGCGTCTTTCGAAAGTAAAATTAAGAAATATATATCAAAAAAACACAAACAATTTTTTTCATATTGTGTTTTCTTTTTTTGCACTTTGAATTAAGAATTATATGTAAAAAAAACAAATAATAATATTTTTCATATTCAGACCAATTCTAAATATTCTCGCGGAATTTTTTTCTCGCGGATTTTTTATTCCCGCGGAAAAATTCATCCAATTCTTTTCTCCTAGGGAGAAGAAAAATTGGGGAATAGGAATTTCGAATTTTCGAAGTCAGCTGTTTTGTCATTTGAAATTTCATTGCGCATTTCTTATTTTGTTTAAATAATTGAAAAGTTTAATTATTGTTGCGAATTTGTTTGAAATTAAGAAATAAGGTATAAACAATGCACATTATTGCATTTCATGTGGTATTCACTGAAATGAGTAATGAATTGGTGCCACAGCAACATCAACAGAGGAGCATAAGAACACGGCGGGATAACACAAATCCGCCGGAGTTGCCTGCTTTCATTCTGCAAAGTAATTTTCTGGCGGCCACGTCGAGTTGAGTTCGCCTTTCGCCATATGCCAAAATCTACTTAAGCCTTCCTAAAAAATCCTTGCGCAATTTCTGGATGGCTGCATCAAATATACAAAGAGCTCTTCCGTTGCTTAGGATATACTTTTTGACTTAAAATAAAGAATAGTGGTTGTTGTTGTTGTTGTTGTATTAACAGTGAGAAAATTGTGGCAGAATGTAAGGTAATAGTCTACTTGAGGGGTCGACTGTTAATACGCTACCAAAAATATCGAGAGAGGTGTCAAAAGACGCGTATTAATCTCGATAACAATAATTCGATGGCGGAAAAGAAAAATTTTATCTCTGTCCGGAGATATTTGCATTTGAAGTTGGCGATTTCCATGTGGTTGTTGTTGTGTTTGTACCCCCAAAAAAAATTGTGCATCACCGTGGCGGTAGCCACGGTAATACCACACACCCGGACTTGGCATGGCGTAGCCCAGGGTTATTTTTTATAATCGCGGCCGAAGGCCGCCCACGCAGAAAGGTGTTCTGCGCAAAAATACTATGGATCCGACCCCCGGTTTCGGAGGTACCCGCGGGTCTTTTTTCGGTGTTTCGTTAATATCTTTTGAACGCGTTAAAATTTTTATTTTCCGCCTTCGGATTATTAATACTGATGTCAAGACGCGTCGTTTGACACCTCTCTCGATATTTTTGGTAGCGTATTAGCAGTCGACCCCTCAACTAGACTATTACCGAATGTAAATACATATCTTAGCACAAATTTGTACAAATAAGTGTTCTTTCTTAAAAGAACGAATTTCCTTTTTTATTTTTATTTATTTATTTTGATGCATTCCCTTTAATTTAACTAGTGAAAAAACTCCTATGAAATGGCAAAGAAATCTCCCTCTCCCTCACATTAATAATACCTACTTTTCTCCCATAACCGGTTTCCTCTTTTTCGAACATTGTTCAGAATAGGAGGAAAGGGAGAAGTGAAAAAACTCACAAGGAATTTTTATTTAGAATACGAGGAATGGGAGAAGGGAATAAACTCGCACGGAATTTTCGTTTAGAATTGGGCTGATTGTGTTTTTTTTTTTTGTAAGAACAAGTAAGGAAGTCTAAGTTCGGGTGAAACCGAACAATACATACCCAGCTGTACACTTTAAATGCTGTTGTTGTGTGTTTTGTGTACTTAATAGTGTTAAAAGGCTGCGCAATAATACATATACATATGGTTCTATTCTGAACAAATTTTTCTTCGAGTTATGGCTCCCGAAACATAGAAAATTGTTTAGTCATAAAAGGTGCCACGCCTATTTTTTAAAATTTGAAGCTTTTCCTATTTATTGTTATAAATCCACTTGGGAAATGAAATACCATTGATATAAAGCTCTTTTTTGCAAAGATATAGCTTATTTTATTCGTCCACGACCCTTTTAAAAATCTTTTATATAAAAATGGGCGTGGTCCTTAACGGATTTCGCTAATTTTTCTTCAAAGCATTAATTATAGTAAAGGCAACCTTTCTGCCGAATTTTGTTACGATAGGTTTAACGATCTTTGATTTGTGATTAATAATATTTGTAAAATTGATTTTATCACTAGTGGGCGGTGCCACGCCCATTTTAAAATTTTATGAAGAGTCTCAATATCAGTGCACACGTCAAATTTCAACATTCTAGGTGTATTATTTACTAAATAATCAGGTTTTTTGTGTTTTCCAAAATGTTATGTATACAAAAAGTGGGCGTGGTTAGCATCCGATTTCGCTCATTTTCAATACCAATCTATTCTAGGTCCAGATAAGCTCGTGTACCAAATTTGGTGAAGATATCTCAATATTTACTTAAGTTGTCATGTTAACGGATAGACGGACGGACGGCCGGACAAGGCTCAATCAAATTTTTTTTCTATACTGATGATTTTGATATAAGGAAGTCTATATCTATCTCAATTACTTTATACCTGTACATCCAACCGTTATCTAATCAAAGTTATAATACCATGTGTACAAGTACAGCTAGGTATAAAAAGGAACAGCAGCAACTCTTGCCATGTTTGACGTCATCGCCCGGCAGCGCCGAAAGAAATAAATATATCGTCGCAAAATGCCGTTGCGTAAATTTCGCTCTCGCATTCATTGTGTTGACCTTCATATATTAAGGGGATTCCATTTTGCAAGGCAAAGTTCATCGCGTTTGTTTCGCTCAAAGACTTAGGCTAGAAATCCTCTGCCGTGACAGTTACACATAATAATTATGTGTAAATTAATTATTAATTTTTTTCATTTTGAATTTCAATATATCGAGTAAGAACTTTTTATTTTTGTATAAAACTTTTCATTAATTTGAGAAAAAATAGTTCTTCAGTTTTTTTCAATCCAGACTCTGATTGAATATTTCTTACAAGTACGAGTTATTGGCCGTAAAGTTGCGGATCTCGACTAGATCTCCACGGCCGTGACCGTTACACAATTATACCTTTTATTTTTTTTTCATAACATTTCCCGATTTTTTAAAAAGTAGCGGTCCTCGACTGTAAGTCGACGGCCGTGGCAGTTACACAGTTAATTTTTTTAGTTTTTTTTTCATTTTTTCCATTTTTCAGTAAATTATTCGTATAACTAAGGAAAAAAGGGAAGCGTTTCAAAGCTTATACTTCTAAATGTTTTAAAGGAAATTGGGAAATTAATTCAATTTTAAATTATTTTGGCAAAATTTTATTTTGAATCGAGCCGAACCACTTTTGGGTGATTTTTGGTGCGGCTTACGACTTTTAAAATAAATTCGGTTCGACTCATGGTTCGGTTCAGATAGGCTGCTTTGTACAGGTGGTGAATAATATAGATTTTTTAAGAAAATTGCTTAATTATTCTTTGACAATTCGGTAAGCAAAAGATTTTGGCTATAGTATGGCTTCTAAATAAGGAGAAAAACTTATAACGGCTATTTTAATTGCAGTAGGTCTTCATCATTTATCGCAAGTTCAGTATGGCACACGTATAGGCATGTATAGCCTTTGTACATATGTTTACGTGTATATATATACGCACATACATACGTATTAGAGCCAGTGCTCCAAACGGATTCGAACCGAACCAATTGGCCAGCCGCTCATGTGCTTCGCGTCGTCAGTTTGGTCGACTGGCGTTACAGGCCTGTCAAAATGCTGCAATCAGAACTGCCACTGTCTCCTTATGAACGCTGAACACCAAAGAGCCCAATATTAAAGAGCTCAACGAAATGCTGAACAATCACTTTTTTCTAAACTGTCACAAACCAGGACACCCTAGCAAAAATCTGCTTGATCTAGCCCCGCCGGGGGTTAAGGGAACATCTCCGAAAGCACTATGATCCGGCACCTGCCAACACAGCCGTTTGATACAGACAAGCATAAGGAGGCCCTAGGCAAAATCCACACAGAATCGGTAAACGCCTTTGCCAGGCCGCGCCCGGTGAATCTTGTGATCAATATACAATATCCTATTCAGAAGAAGAAAGCACACTACCAAGGGAGACACGAGTCTCCGTGGCTCTGGCTACTGTACCAAATTGAACTCTTAATTGTCTAGAATCAACCCCGACATAGTTATATATGTCCTGCATGCGATGTGTCCCCCACATGGCAATAACCATCTTTTCAATAATTATGTGGAACCTATGCCTCTAGCACCAATCTCCCTATGGTTCGCCCCTGTCGAAACTGCCAGCTTCCTTGGACTCCCGTTAGAGGACTTTGATGTTAATTTGTGAGTGGTCCGGCCCATTTAATGGGGCGAAGTACTGTTAACAGAACAACAACAACGAACCGGTTCATAAATCTATCCACTATTTTGTGGCTTTGAACCGAGCTACAAACCGAATCGATTTTATTTCAAAATCAGAAACCCGAACGAACCGAAAGCAACCCAAAAAATAGCTCGATTAGGTTTAAATTAGAGCTTACGATTTCTCGAACTTGTTCGAGAAGAGATTTCTCGCGAGGCGCGCTTTTCGCGAGATTCTCGAATTATTCGTAAGGCTCGCGAGCTTCTCGACATTCAATTTAATCGATTCATTGGCTGTTTTATATAGAGTTTACTATTTCTTCTGGAGCACAAGCAAACATTTCCACAAAACCACAACTAAAAGACACCGAAATGCAGCGACTGAATTGAAAGTCGAGAAGCTCGCGAGTATTGAAAGTCCGAGTATTTCGAGATTCGAGAATCTCGCGAGAAGCAAAAAAAAACACAAATAATTATTTTTTTCATATTGTGTTTTCTTTTTTTGTAAGAACTAGTAAGGAAGTCTAAGTTCGGGTGAAACTGAACAATACATACCCAGCTGTACACTTGAAATGCTGTTGTTGTGTGTTTTGTGTGCTTAATAGTGTTACAAGGCTGCGCAATAATATATATACATATGGTTCTATTCTGAACTAATTTTTCTTCGAGTTATGGCTCCCGAAACATAGAAAATTGTTTAGTCATAAAATGTGCAGTGCCACGCCTATTTTTTAAAATTTGAAGTTTTTCCTATTTATTGTTATAAATCCACTTGGGAAATGAAATACCATTGATATAAAGCTCTTTTTTGCAAAGATATAGCTTATTTTATTCGTCCACGACCCTTTTAAAAATCTTTTATATAAAAATGGGCGTGGTCCTTAACGGATTTCGCTAATTTTTCTTCAAAGCATTCATTATAGTAAAGGCAAACTTTCTGCCGAATTTTGTTACGATAGGTTTAACGATTTTTGATTTGTGATTAATAATATTTGTAAAATTGATTTTATCACAACTGGGCGGTGCCACGCCCATTTTAAATTTTTATCAAAAGTCTCAATATCTGTCCACACGTCAAATTTCAACATTCTAGGTGTATTATTTACTAAATAATCAGGTTTTTTGTGTTTTCCAAAATGTTATATATACAAAAAGTGGGCGTGGTTAGCATCCGATTTCGCTCATTTTCAATACCAATCTATTCTGGGTCCAGATAAGCTCGTGCACCAAATTTGGTGAAGATATCTCATTATTTACTCAAGTTGTCGTGTTAACGGATAGACGGACGGATGGCCGGACAAGGCTCAATCAAATTTTTTTTCTATACTGATGATTTTGATATAAGGAAGTCTATATCTATCTCGATTACTTTATACCTGCACATCCAACCGTTATCTAATCAAAGTTATAATACCCTCTGTACAAGTACAGCTAGGTATAAAAAAGGAACAGCAGCAACTCTTGCCATGTTTGACGCCATCGCCCGCGGCGACGAAAGAAATAAATATATCGTCGCAAAATGCCGTTGCGTAAATTTCGCTCTTCGGATTCATTGTGTTGACCTTCATATATTAAGGGAATTCCATTTTACAAGGCAAAGTTCGTCGCGTTTGTTTCGCTCAAAGAATTAGGCTAGAAATCCTCTGCCGTGACAGTTACACATAATAATTATGTTTAAATTAATTATTGATTTTTTTTTTCATTTTGAATTTCAATATATCGAGTAAGAACTTTTTATTTTTGTATACAACTTTTCATTAAATTGAGAAAAAATGGTTCTTCAGTTTTTTTCAATCCAGACTCTGATTGAATATTTCTTACATGTACGAGTTATTGGCCGTAAAGTTGCGGATCTCGACTAGATCTCCCTCCACTGCCGTGACCGTTACACAATTATACTTTTTATTTTTTTTTTTTCATAACATTTCCCGATTTTTAAAAAAGTAGCGGTCCTCGACTGGAAGTCCACGGCCGTGACAGTTACACAGTTAATTTTTTTAGTTTTTTTTTCCATTTTTGAGTAAAAGATTCGTATAACTAAGGAAAAAAGGGAAGCGTTCAAAGTACTATACCTAGATTTATATGAGCTTTATACTTGTAAATGTTTTAAAGGAAATCGGGAAATTAATTCAATTTTAAATTATTTTGGCAAAATTTTATTTTGAATCGAGCCGAACCACTTTTGGGTGATTTTTGGTGCGGCTTACGACTTTTAAAATAAATTCGGTTCGACTCATGGTTCGGTTCAGATAGGCTGCTATTTACTGGTGGTGAATAATATAGATTTTTTAACAAAATGGCTTAATTATTCTTTGGCAATTCGGTAAGCCAAAGATTTTGGCTATAGTATGGCTTCTAAATAAGGAGAAAAGCTTATAACGGCTATTTTAATTGCAGTAGGTCTTCATCATTTATCGCAAGTTCAGTATGGCACACGTATAGGCATATATAGCCTTTGTACATATGTTTACGTGTATATATGTACGCACATACATACGTATTAGAGCCAGTGCTCCAAACGGATTCGAACCGAAGCAATTGGCCAGCCGCTCATGTGCTTCGCGTCATCAGTTTGGTCGACTGGCGTTACAGGCCTGTCAAAATTCTGCAATCAGAACTGCCACTGTCTCCTTATGAACGCTGAACACCACCTACATAGTGAAGCCAAAGAGCCCAACATTAAAGAGCTCAAAGAAATTCTGAACAAGCACTTTTTTCTAAACTGTCACAAACCAGGACACCCTAGCAAAAATCTGCTTGATCCTGCCCCGCCGGGAGTTAAGGAACATCTCCGAAAGCACTATGATCCGGCACCTGCCAACACAGCGGTTTGATACAGACAAGCATAAGGAGGCCCTAGGCAAAATCCACACAGAATCGGTAAACGCCTTTGCCAGGCTGCGCCCGGTGAATCTTGTTATCAATATACAATATCCTACTCAGAAGAAGAAAGCACACTTCCAAGGGAGACACGAGTCTCCGTGGGTCTGGTTACTGTACCAAATTGAACTCTTACTTGTCTAGAATCAACCCCGATATAGTTATATATGTCCTGCATGCGATGTGTCCCCCACATGGCAATAACCATCTTTTCAATTATTATGTGGAACCTATGCCTCTAGCACCAATCTCCCTATGGTTCGCCCCTGTCGAAACTGCCAGCTTCCTTGGACTCCCGTTAGAGGACTTTGATGTTAATTTGTGAGTGGTCCTGCCCATTTAATGGGGCGAAGTACTGTTAACAGAACAACAACAACGAATCGGTTCATAAATCTATCCACAATTTTGGGGCTTTGAACCAAGCTACATACCGAGCCGATTTTATTTCAAAGTCAGAAACCCGAACGAGCCGAAAGCAACCCAAAAAATAGCTCGATTAGGTTTAAATTAGAGCTTACGATTTCTCGAACTTGTTCGAGAAGAGATTTCTCGCGAGGCGCGCTTTTCGCGAGATTCTCGAATTACTCGTAAGGCTCGCGAGCTTCTCGACATTCAATTTAATTGATTAATTGGCTGTTTTATATAGAGTTTACGATTTCTTCTTGAGCACAAGCAAAAATTTCCACAAAACCACAACTAAAAGACACCGAAATGCAGCGACTGAATTGAAAGTCGAGAAGCTCGCGAGTATTGAAAGTCCGAGTATTTCGAGATTCGAGAATCTCGCCAGAAACCGTGTTCTCGATGTCTCCTTAAAAAAATAAAATATTGCGAACAAAGTTATATGTACCAGTTTCGCCTGTGGTCGAAATTCAACCAACTTGTATTTTTTTCAACTCAGTCTATGCATCAAATGTTGGAAATATAGCAAACTGGTCTAACTTACTTACATTTTTCATTAAAATTTTGAATTTGATCTAAGGCGTTGTACTTTTTGATTGTATTTTCTAAAATTTTCTACAAACTTTTCAAATGTAATTATAACGTTTTGGTATGGAGCTCCTTAAACAAAAATATAAAAATTATGTAAAATCAAATGAAATTGACATATAATTATGGTAAAATTACTTGAAATTGAATTGAAAAATAGGTTTTTCCACACCACCCGTTGGCGTGCTATCGAAGTTAGTTTTGGGTGATCGGTTCCCCAGTAGGCCTATATCACCCATATACATATATCGCCTATTTACTTCAATAATGTCATAATTCAAAAAACGCGAACTTTTAGTTAAAAACGAAGAAATGTTCTAAAGGAATTTAGCCTATTTCACGCCACCCGTTAGGTATGCAATTGGCGCTTTACCGAGTTTAATTTTGTATAAATACATATGTAATATGTAAGTGTGACACAAAACGAAAATTTCGAGTAGAATAGAGGATACCTTCATAAAAAAATAAAATAAAAATATTAAAAAATTATGTAATGAGAAAGAAGGCAGTGTTGACTAAAAATATTTTTAATGAAAAAAAAAAAAAATAATAAAGTACTTAAAGTGCGAAAAAATTATGTGAAGTGAATAAACAGTTCCATATAAAACGCAATAAGTCCACTTAGACCTTTTCCGGGTTTTAATGTTATCATTGTGGAAATTTGAAGATTCTAATGTTCGCATATTTAATGTTGGTATTCCCATTGAGATCTATGTACGTAATTAATTTGTATGAAATTTGTGAACACTCCATTTCATTAATATATATGACCATATCTACCATAAAATAACGTCTGTGAAAGATATAATACTAAGATATAACAAAGCAGAATAAATTAGAAAGAAAAGAAAAACAAACAAAAACAATGAAATTATTCACGCAAACATATATACTGAAATGAAATTAGTTTCATAACTTTAAGCGACATAAACAAATTAGGGTTATGGGATCTAAGCATCCGATTAATGGATATATAATCCAACAAAGTTAGCCTAATATACAACGTGAAATTTTCCGATTCAAAGTTGCATTTAAATAATAATAAACTAAGTTGAAATAAAAGAATATATAATAAAATAAAATAAGAAATAAAATAAATTAGCATAAAAGGCAATATTTAGGCAATTTAATGCTATATTTTTGTAACTTTTTTTTTTGTTCAGTATAAGACGCACTTTATCGAAAATGAGGATTAAATCTGCAAATGCAAAAACATATTCGGACAAAATTTCCATGAAAAATTAACTCATTTGTGATTTCATGTTTTTTTTGAAAACAACTAAAATAAAAAACAAAGAATCTGTTAAATAAAGACCTATGTATTTACGTGTAAGTGAAATTTGCCACGAAAATTATGATATTTTGGTACGCTAAAAATTATTTAGAAACCATTTTTTAGGATTTTGGTAGAGGTTATTATAGGTAAGTGGCAACAATGGGAAACCATGTTTTAATCTCACCGTCTAGCGCGTACGCTTATGTAGGTTTGTGTCTTAGAGCACTTACATAATTGGTCCACAGATGGCGCGATTTTGTGCAAGAAAGTAAATATCGATATTTGGAGAGATTGTTGGATTTACAAAAAACTTTCTATTAATTATATACAAATAGAGTAATATTTGTTAACAAAGATAGGCCTATGCACAGCGGCTGATCCATACGAAACGATTCATATAACTTTTATATGATTCTACGTATGCTAACTATGCGAAACCGCCTGTCAATTAATTGTATGGAAATTTATGGAAAGCGTATTATTATATAGATAATAAATATGTTTTGAGTTAAATGTCATTTGAAAGCAATATAATCAAAAAAAATTCACAAGTAAAAAACAAGTAAGGAAGGCTAAGTTCGGGTGTAACCGAACATTACATACTCAGTTGAGAGCTATGGAGACAAAATAAGGGAAAATCACCATGTAGGAAAATGAACCTAGGGTAACCTTGGAATGTGTTTGTATGACATGTGTATCAAATGGAAGGTATTAAAGAGTATTTTAATAGGGAGTGGGCCATAGCTCTATAGGTGGACGCCATTTAGGGATAACGCCATAAAGGTGGACCAGGGCTGACTCTAGAATTTGTTTGTACGATATGGGTATCATATGAAAGGTGTTAATGAGTATTTTAAAAGGGAGTGGGCCTTAGTTCTATAGGTGGACGCATTTTCGAGATATCGCCATAAAGGTGGACCAGGGGTGACTAGAATTTGTTTGTACGATATGGGTATCAAATGAAAGGTGTTAATGAGTATTTTAAAAGGGAGTGGGCCTTAGTTCTATAGGTGGATGCATTTTCGAGATATCGCCATAAAGGTGGACCAGGGGTGACTCTAGAATGCGTTTGTACAATATGGGTATCAAACGAAAGGTGTTAATGAGTATTTTAAAAGGGAGTGTGCCTTAGTTCTATGAGTGTACGCCTTTTCGAGGTATCGTCATAAAGGTGGACCAGGGGTGACTCTAGAATTTGTTTGTACGATATGGGTATCAAATGAAAGGTGCTAATGAGTATTTTAAAAGGGAGTGGGCCTTAGTTCTATAGGTGGACGCCTTTTCGAGATATCGCCATAAAGGTGGACCAGGGGTGACTCTATAATGTGTTTGTACGATATGGGTATCAAATTAAAGGTACTAATGAGGATTTTAAAAGGGAGTGGTGGTAGTTGTATATGTGAAGGCGTTTTCGAGATATCGACCAAAATGTGGACCAGGGTGACCCAGAACATCATCTTTCGGGTACCGCTAATTTATTTATATATGTAATACCACGAACAGTATTCCTGCCAAGATTCCAAGGGCTTTTGATTTCGCCCTGCACAACTTTTTCATTTTCTTCTACTTAATATGGTAGGTGTCACACCCATTTTACAAAGTTTTATTCTAAAGTTATATTTTGCGTCAATAAACCAATACAATTACCATGTGTCATCCCTTTTTTCGTATTTGGTATAGAATTATGGCATTTTTTTCCTTTTTCGTAATTTTCGATATCGAAAAAGTGGGCGTGGTCATAGTCGGATTTCGGCCTTTTTTATACCAATATAAAGTGTGTTCAGATAAGTACGTGAACTGAGTTTAGTAAAGATATATCGATTTTTGCTCAAGTTAACGTGTTAACGGCCAAGCGGAAGGACAGACGGTCGACTGTGTATAAAAACTGGGCGTGGCTTCAACTTATTTCGCCCTTTTTCACAGAAAACAGTTGTCGTCCTAAAATCTAAGCCCCTACCAAATTTCACAAGGATTGGTACATTTTTGTTCGACTTATGGCATTAAAAGTATCCTAGACAAATTAAATGAAAAAGGGCGAAGCTACGCCCATTTTGAAATTTTCTTTTATTTTTGTATTTTGTTGCACCATATCATTACTGTAGTTGAATGTTGACATAATTTACTTATATACTGTAAAGATATTAACTTTTCTTTTAAAATTTGACTTAAACAATTTTTTTTTAAAGTGGGCGTGGTCGTTCTCCGATTTTGCAAATTTTTATTAAGCATACATATAGTAATAGGAGTAACGTTCCTGCCAAATTTCATCATGATATCTTCAACGACTGCCAAATTACAGCTTGCAAAACTTATAAATTACCTTCTTTTAAAAGTCGGCGGTTCCACGCCCATTGTCCAACATTTTACTAATTTTCTATTCTGCGTCATAAGTTCAACTCATCTACCAAATTTCATCGCTTTATCCGTCTTTGGTAATGAATTATCGCACTTTTTCGGTTTTTCAAATTTTCGATATCGAAAAAGAGGGCGTGGTTATAGTCCGATATCGTTCATTTTAAATAGATAAGTGCCCAGGAACCTACATGCCAATTTCATCAAGATACCTCAATATTTACTCAAGTTATCGTGTTAACGGACGGACGGACGGACATGGCTCATTCAAATTTTTTTTTCGATACTGATGTTTTTGATATATGAAAGTCTATATCTATCTCGATTCCCTTATATCTGTACAACCAACCGTTATCCAATCAAAGTTAATATACTCTGTGAGCTCTGCTCAACTGAGTATAAAAACAAGTGTATAAATACTGTCCATACAGTAATTAAGTTTATGTCGATAAGCTCGCGAGATTTTACTAGTACTTCGAGACACGAGAAGTAGAGTTCTCGATTTGTCGGATCTCGAAAATCTCGCTTGTGTTCGAGAAGAAATCGTAAGCTCTAGTTTAAATATTTGGGCAATTCACAAAAGTGTCGTATTAATTTAAATTTTAAGATCTGAATTGTTTCCATGATTTGCAATATTACATTTGAAATAAGTATAGCAAGGAAAATTTGTGATTTGCCTAATTATATTCCAAAAATGATTTAAAGTTGCTTCAATAGATCACATTGACTAAAAACATAACGCATACATATATAGTGGTAGAACTTTTAGAAAAAGTATCGATACAAGGACACATTTAAAATACTCGGATCAAAGAATCGATGGCAGGACTCATACTCTGTAAAAGGTATCGAGTATACTAGAGCCAAAGTGAGTTCTTCGGAACTTACCAAAAGTGAACAAACTTTTTATTTTGTATATGGTTTAAATTCAGTAGAGAACAAGTACGGAGGTAGTCGAGTCGAATATCCTTATTCACTGAGCTAACTCCAGAGCTAGGTAGTAATGATTACTTTAGGAATTCAATTACCGTCAATTCCCCTTGCATGTACTTGAGGAAAGTAATGAATTCCTTTCCTCTACAGCAAAGGAATTGATTGCACATCAATTCCCCAAAAAAGATACCAAAAGTAATTTCCTTTTTTCGACAGGAATTGGAAATGTAATTGGAGATGTTCCAATTATATTACAAGGAATGCCAAAAGTAATTAAGATTTTCCTTTCTTCAAGTGAATTGCAAAAGTAATTAAAAAATTCTTAGTATACAAACTATTTGTGCGATTCAAGCGGTTATTTTATGAGGCCATAGTAACTCCTTGGACGATAAGACAATTTTTATAAAACAGAAGCTCTATCTTCCATGACTGGGACATTTATTTCTCCTCGCGATATATGAGGACGGGTATTGTAGTTTGGATTTGTTATTCAGCGGCCGGCCAATTGCTTTGTACGTGGCTAGCAACGCTTCTTTATATTTTCCACAAGTGCTGTTGACAAGCGGCTTGAGGATTTTGTTGCGGCTTTGTACTTTAGATACAACTTCGATGGCATACGCCTTGAAGGTGAGAGTATCACCGAATGTTATCTCTAAGATCTTTGGATGACTAACAGCCGGTAGCGCAACCCCATCGACGTGAACGTTCAATATTCCACATAGCAAAACAGAGTGGCCGTGGATTTGGTCGGCTAGGTTCAGGTCGTTTGGAGTCCATCTTTTTATACAAAGGGGAAAGGGTGAGTGCCGTGGTTGACTGTGTCAAAAGCTTTTGACAAAGATAGTATTGCTATGAATTTTGCGGAAACCATGCTGATAAGTGGATAGGCAAAGATTCGCAGTAAACTGACGGAGCAGGAAGGTTTCGAATGTCTTCGCTACTGGCGAACGGAGTAATACCGGTCTTTATGACTCACCTTCGTTAACCGGTTTTAAAACGTGCGTCAGGTAGCTTACACCCTCAGCGCCAAGGTGTTTTAGAATTGGCACGGCCCAGGTACAAGGACAAACTTCCAACTGTGAGGAGGTGGAAATGCAAATATCCCGACTTAAAAACAATGAGGCACAGAACAACATTTGGCCACTAAACTTTTCGAACAAGGAGGCGAAACTACGCATAATTTTTACGCAAACTTTTAAATATATGGAAGCTTTTGTTATTGACAAATGTAGTTGCACCTGGTGACGCTATAACTTCATTACACTTCACTTCAAACGCTTCTGAGGTTTTATACGGATAACTCTTTTCTAATATTATTTACTACAATATCGTTCAGAAGAGGCAACTATGGATGCTATAACAAGATCAAGAATACGAGAAAAAAGTTTTCCGGAACATTAATGGTGTTTACGTTATGCCAGCTAAATGTATCAAAGAAAATTAAAAATATGCTGTTTTCCTATACCACCCTTTGATAGCGGAGGAAGGAAAGGATATGACCTTACTTCGCTGGGAACTTAATGAGGATAATGATTTGATATTTATTAGTGTTTCCAAATGCCTTCAGTTACCACACACAAGAAAAATCTGATGAAATAATGAAAAGTGTGACCCGAAAAGTCACCCACATAAACTTGTAGTTTTTCAATTACTTTCGCAATTCCTTTGAGGAATGGAATGGGAAATTCAAAAGTACTTTTTCCATTCCTTGTAATATTTTTGAAAGAAATTTCGATTACATCTCCCATTCCTTTCGAAAGTACTGGAGAGAAATTAAAATTGTGCAAAGTATTTTTTTTTTTTTGTTTCAATTACAAACAAATAATTTTTGTAATTGAGCCCCAAAAAAACGAAATTACTTTTGATATTGTTTTTTGGGGGAATTGAAATGTAATCAATTATTCGTTCGCCGTGCAGAACAGGAACTTTTTCCAATTATTGAGGGATGTAATGTGTAATTCAATGGATTTGAATTTACCCAGCTCTGGCTAACTCGTACGTGTGTGATTAATTTTAATTATTTTTAATTTTTTCAATTATTTCTCATTATTTTTTGATTATTTTTCCGCTTTGTTGAGAGAAAAATTCTCGTTTGTTGCATGCACGGTCGAATAGTATATGAGCGTTGATTTAAAAATTATCCAAAATAAACGCATCATAAAACAATCACTTCGTTATACTCAAATTTAAAGGGCTATAAAATTGCATACTTTGCATTTTTCTAAAAGAAAGTTAGAAAACAACTGAGCTAATTGTTTTCCACAAAGCTAAAATATGTAAGCCACAGTCAACAAATCTAACAAACTATTTAAATTACCGGTTTTTCCCTAGGGAATATTTGACATATTGCATTTGCCCATTGTTTCATGTCTTAGTAATTCATCTTCCGACCGGTGCCTGTACAGCTTTCTATAATACAATGTGTGAACGTCTTTTGATGTTTATTATCAATATATCATTTTTGATCGTGAGAAGCACAAGTTGGCCTCTGACAGTCGATTTCAAAAGATCATAAACGTTGAATGAGGTATTTTCACACGGCAATGAAATTGGTGTAGATTCTCTGGATTTCACGGTGTCTAAATCGTTCAATATTTCTTCCAACCAACTCAATATTGTGCTATGCCCTGAGTCGGTATCTCTGTCTCACATTAATGAAATATTCTGAAAAAACTATAATTAGAGCAATCATATATCCACTATAATATCCAATCCCTCAATCCAGATTTGAACTTTATTTTCTCGCCGAAAAATTTGCTTTCCAAACTGTTAAAGAGAGCTTCTACATATTCAATTACAATTTTTTTTTTAAAACGGGATAAGACATGATGCCGCGTTCACTTAAAATTTGCATGATTTCATCATTCAATTCCCATGATTTCATTAAATCCAATATTTCAGCTACACTATGGAGCGTGTCGATATCCGCCAGTTTAATTTTTGTGCGTTGTTGCATTTTAAAGCTCACTGAAAATGTTTGCACTTAATTTTTTAACACATTTCAATATAAAAAATTTTGATTGCATATACATACATATGAATTTGAATGAAAACTTTTATAAATTTATGTTCATATAATATTTAAATAATTTCACAGCGATTGAATTTAAACATTAAAATCCTAAACTTCCCTTGTCCGGCTTGTCCCACGAATAGAAAAACACTGAGCATTTCGCCAATTACATTTGCAAGAACAAGAAATATATCACTGAATTAATACTGTTTTTGTAACGGTACTATCGCTAAAAAAAATATATATATATGCTATCTAGTAGTGTTTAGAGGAAACACGTCGTAATAAAATCAAGAAGCTTCTTGTAAAAATAAGAAGTGACCCTTTTTAATAAAGCAAAAAGTGTTATTTGTTGTAATTAAAACGTTTTCCGTTTTATTTTTGAATTATTAATAGAAAATGCCACATTTTCAACAGAAAAATTTAAAAATAAGGCGATATATGGTAATTTGAAACTGTTTATCGATTTAATAAATTTAATAGGATTTTCAGCATGAAAACAAAAAATATCTTCTAAAATTTCTTCGTTTTCATCTCCCGTCAAAACCCATCGCCTACAAATATTTTAAGACGTTAAACTCATACTTTTTAGGTGAAATTTTTGGCTCTGTGTAGCAGCTGCGTTTTATTTCGCTGCGCTGTGTTGATGTCTGCGTAAATCTCGTACAGCTCATCATTAAATCATATTCGGTGCTCGCCGTCGTCAACGGTCCGTAAATGTTTCGAAGAATTTTTTTCTCGAACACTCCCAGAGCCAATTCATCTGATGTTGACATCGTCCATTGTTATGTATATAGCAGTACGGGTAAGATACGCGACTTGTAGGGCATGATTTTGGTTTGCCGAGAGAGGACTTTACTTTTCAATTGCCTACCTAGTCCAAAGTATGCTGCTAGACGAAATCGTCAAGAGACGAATCGTTTGTCTGAGCTTTCGTTCACAATGCAGAAGGATGCCCTTAAATTCCGATTTCTCTTACACTATGTAGAAAACCGCACTGGAACAATATACTATAAAAGCGTGCAATTACTGGCATATGCTGATGACATTGATATCATCGGCCTAAACACCCGCGCTGTTAGTTCTGCTTACTCCAAGCTGGAAAAAGAAGCGGTAAAGATGGGTTTGATGGTGAATGAGGACAAAACGAAGTACCTGCTGTCATCGAGCAAAGAGTCAGCGCATATGCGCCTTGGCAACCACGCTACTGTTGGCAGCCATAATTTCGAAATAGTAAAAGACTTCGTTTATTTGGGAACCAGCATCAACACTAGCAACAACATCAGCACTGAAATCCAGCGAAGAATCAATCTTGCCAATAAATGCTACTTTGGACTAGGTAGGCAATTGAAAAGTAAAGTCCTCTCTCGGCGAACGAAAATCATACTCTACAAGTCACTTATCGTACCCGTCCTGCTATATGGGGCAGAAGCATGGACCATGACAACAGCAGATGAAGCGGCTTTGGGAGTGTTCGAGAGAAAAGTTCTTCGAAAGATTTATGGACCTCTACGCGTTGGCGATGGCGAGTACCGAAGAAGATTTAATGATGAGCTGTACGAGCTATACGCAGACATCAACATAGTCCAGCGAATTAAAACGCAGCGGCTGCGCTGGCTAGGCCATGTTATGCGAATGAAAGATGATGCTCCGGCCAAGAAAGTGTTTCTATCGGAACCCGCCTATGGAAGCAGAGGTAGAGGGCGACTCCCACTCCGTTGGAAGGACCAGGTGGAAAACGATTTAAACTCCCTTGGTGTGACCAAATGGCGCCGGTTGGCGGAGCGAAGGAGCGACTGGCGCGCCTTGTTGGACGGCCATAACCGTTTAGACGGTTAAGCGCCAATTAAGTAAGTATGTAGAAAAGTTGATGCAGTGGTTATCTAAAAAAATGTTTGTGCATGGAGATTTAGGAAAATGAGGCCAAAATTATATATACAGGCTTAGTCTATTTCCATTTTTTTTCTTAACTTCTATTTTATTAGGGTCGATGCATATTTGATTTGTCAAATATTTCTATACCAATTTTTTCTCTTAACTTTTTTTCTTTTTTAAATCCTTTTTCTTCGAACTTTGAGGTGTGATATATTTAAAATAAACTGGAATTGAGGACATCAATTCGAAATCGGCGAAAGTTTACGACTGAAAGGCTTGTACTATATACTTTGTCATTGTACTTCTAAGCCGCAAGTATGCAAAATACGTTCAATCACTTGCAATTTAAAAAACTTCCTCAGGAGATAAACATTGGAGAGATTTTTCGCAATAGGCAAATAAAATTATTCTTCAATTTATTATATGAAAAAAAAATAAAAATAAATGTAAGGCGCGATAACCTCCGAAGAGATCTAAGGCCGAGCTTCTCTTCCAATTTGCGTCGTGCTCTTCTTGATTTTTCCTACAAATTGGCCGGACGGGACCTACATGTTTTATGCCGACTCCGAACGGCATCTGCGAGGCAGATGAGTTTTCACTGAGAGCTTTTCATGGCAGAAATACACCCGGAGCGCTTGCCAAACACTGCCGAGGGGCAACCCCGCTTAGAAAAATTTTCTTCTAATTGAAAAACCTTATTTCTAAAATTTTGATGTTGCTTTGCCCGGGGTGCGAACACAGGGCATACGGTGTGATAGGCGGAGCACGCTACCATCACACCACGGTGGCTGCCGAGTTTTATAATAATGAAGAAAATTTGCATGTATATTAGAAAGGTATTTAAGTTATTTTCAGAAAATTTTTATTGTTTTGAGGAAGAAATTCCTATAGCGAAAAATCATTGTTATCTGTAATACAGATATGAATTCTGAGCGCTGTAGATCGTGAATAGATATGCGTACTAATGCGTCAAAACTTGCATTGAAACTACATTTCTCAGGAGCGGCAGAGTTGCCAAATCTCGAGCCAGCTATTAAGCTAGGTCCTAGTAAACTTTTAGTATTTGCCAAGTGGACGTAGCTATTTCATAACATAAGTCCTGGTACCTAGTTGGGGTTTTTAATGTATGGTCTATGTGAAGTCTTTATTGACTAGCCCGTTCAACCTCACCTAACACACCTCAGTGATAAATGCACGAAAACGCAAAAAATTACTTTTTTGTAAAATAGGAGTAGCTGGAATTATAATTCAAACAGTTTTTTTCTGGAAAAAACTCCAAACGAAGTGACATTTTCAATTTTTAAGGCTATTTTTGTAAATGTTCGCTCCTGTATACGCAGTAAATATTGCCCATATGAAAATGGCGGAAATAGCCATATTTCCCAAAAAGCAAGGGTTTTCATTCAAATATATTTATAATAAAAAAAAACCCCAATCGAAGTGGCGTAGTCAGTTTTCGCTGCCATTTTTAGAAACCATTTTACGTTCAGAAGCACTGTGTATAGAAGATTAAAAACTGAATTCTGGCTGAGTGAATCTTATTGTAATGACAAAAAAAAACTTGGAACCTTTCTTACAATAAGACGGACTTTCGCTTTCGGAAAGAGTAGGAAATTCTACATACGAAGTCTTTAAGGGAGTTCAGGATTTTGTACATCTGGTCTAATTATGTTAAATATTTTTACAATACATCATCAAAATGCACCGCTATGCATTTGTCGTCATACCAAATACGCAACATAAAAAATTTTAGTTTATTTATTCAATTTTGAATAGCAAATCAGCGACTGCCAGTACAAAATTGAAAATGAAAAAAGTTGTTCACAATTCGTAGCTTATATTTGCTATAGCAAAGTTCCAATATCATATGCACAAACTCTGAACTCCCTTACTATATTTTTCTTAGGTTTAGTGAAGTGATGTTAAAATATATTTGAAGGAAAACCTAAAGAAAAAGTAAAAAATAACCTTTTTACAACAGTTTTAAAACCAAGCAGTAACGATTTCAAGTAGTATGGATTCTGAATACTTTTATAAATATTTTAGTCATTCATAAACTTCTTTTAAAAGCCCCTCTCACTTGGTATTCCTTGGGAGGTATACTCAACGTGAGGTCCGACATGGCATTGAGTTATGCTGTTGTGGCAGAACTTTGCTTCGTTTGATAGGGTGAGACTTGATGTCGCTCTTGGGGTTGGAGAGAAATAGGTATATGCAAGCTGAAGTAGGTGAGGTCGTGTTCGCCATTGCTTTTATATATTCAGGACGTATTATCAAAATTTCAACGTGAAGTTGAAGACGCCTATTTGGGCGAGATACAGCGCGAGTTAGAGATAACTTGCTGGACAGTACCGTCTTTGTTAGTTAATTGAGTGACTTGAATTCTTTCCAACCTTTGTCATTTCAATTGGTTCGCCACGTAACACAAGCCCAGGGGCTTCAAATGGCACTATATAAGGAGATTGGCATGCCATATACATATGTACCTATATAACTATAGAATACTGGATTAATCGAACATCCTTAGCTGTAACAATATTCCGCGTTTTAATTTTCGAGTCAATAGGTCGTCTTCTTACTGTATTCCATCTACTGCCATCAATTTAACTAGTTTCAAATCGACTTATTCTTCCTGCATAGCAAAATGCAACTTCACAGTAGTAGAGATATACGAGGCGTTCGGGGCAACAAATTAAATAAGCGTGCACTGAAATGACAACCCTTTGTCGAAAAAATACCGTGTTGTTCCGGTACATAGAATCGACTGCCGTGGGAAGCGCTTTCGGTTCTCTTAGTCTAGGAAGCGTAGTAAACGTAGAAGATATTTCACGTTTTCTAGACCATATATATTACACTCAGAGAACGCATCTGAACCTTCATTTAGCGACAAAAGTTAAATACAAAATGTATATTTATTGTTTTTTTTTTTAACTGAAATGGTATTTTCGCTAGTTCTCAAAATAAGGAAGTTCTATATATAGGTATGAGAAGGGTTTGAAAAATCGTTTGGCCTTATACTCAAACCAAATTGAAACTTATCTGTTTCCCGAACCTTTGTCAATTTGTTTCTGTTGGTTATTTGCGAAACTATAGAATGGAGTCTGCAACATAAATTTCGATTTTTACACTTGACCATTAACGTAACCCAAATCTCCGGGTCTGTCAATTCTTAAAGTTGGCAGCCCTACTTCCAACTAGCCCCTTGGAGTGAATCACTATAATTATAGTCTTTTTTAACCAAGTATAAACATAACGTACACGTTGCGACTTCTTTTACAGATGTGAATATGTAGCAAAACATTTTTACCTGAACATATAAGCATTGACATCTTTCAATTTAAAATTGGTCGAATTTCATTTTAAAATATCGGTTTGTTTTAATGAAGAGCATTGAAATCAATGTCTTGAACACGGCTTCTGCAAATTTTGTCGTGCATAGTCACCGAGGTTTGTACAAGTTTCACCCGGGAGCTACGCGATGATATCCAGCTTACGATTTCGAAGGCGGGATCTCTGGCCGAATAGCGGTTCCCTGACGTTTTAAAGAGCGCGATAGCGAATGATGTTCAGGATTCCTCCTGTTCGAACTGCAGAGATTATATCTCTTATAAACAGTAGTCAAAACTGGAGGCGAAATGGGTGAACGAGGAAACTGAGAGTATAGAAGCAGCGAAAGCTGAGGAATGATGAATCAGTTTTGATTTAAACACGCTATTAGTTTTAAAGTATAATTGTGAAGTACTACTCCTAAAGTAATCTAAATAAAGAGCAGTTTGCTAAACTGAATATTGGAGTGATTTATTCAACAGTTTAGCGATTCGAAAGTTAGCAGAAATTTTCAAATAAGAGGAGTTTCCCTAAATTCGTTACAAATGGTGTCAGAAGAGGAATTGTTGAATAAATTCCAAAGATTTCGAATACAACAAGGGCATGGCGAAGTTAAATGAATTAAAGATCCAGCAGCTCAAAAAGGAGTTGGAAGCTCGCGGATTGAATACAACTGGCAACAAATCCGAGCTACAATCACGACTATGGGAAGCTATGGAATCTGAAGGAATTAATGTGGACGAGTATGTCTTTCATCTTAATGGGGACGAGACATTAACAAAAATTGAACAGAAAAACGAAACGTCGGAGACGGTTACGAGCAGCAGCAGATTGAACATGATATTGGCTGCAATATCTGCACAAACGTCAACAATGGCATCTCAACTGGAATCACAGGAGAACCGTATAACATCCAAGATGGAAGCACAGGAGGCACGCATTTCAGAAATGTCGTCGCAAATGTCATCTCAACTGGAATCGCAGGAGACACGCATAACATCGAAGATTGAAGCACAATTGGAAGAACAGAAGACATATATGGCATCTCAACTGGAAGCACAAGAGACACGTATATCTGAAATGTCGGCACAAATTTCGGAACAAGTATCATCGCAGGTCTTAGCGAAACTGGAAGAGCAGGATGCAAAAATTTAACAACTCGAGGACAAAATTGATGCCGAGATAGAATCGTTAAAAGGTCGTATGGAGCAATCACAACTAAATCGCCCAGCTGTTCCAGCGAGCAATACGAAGGTAAAAACTCCTGACGGTTCTGTTTCTCTCCAGGTCTTTGCTACAATTTGAGAAGACGTCAGCAGAGAACAACTGGAATCCGGTTGATAAAGTTGCTGCACTGTTCGTGGCATTTAAAGAGCCTGCAGCTGAGATCTTACAGACCATTCCAGAGGGCGAACGGAACTGTTATGAAGCATTGATGGGAGCTCTGGAGAGGCGATACGGAACCGAGCATAGGAGACAGGTATACCAAATGGAGTTACTAAACCGCTTCCAGAGGGCTGGGGAAACATTGCAAGAGTTTGCGTCGGATGTTGAAAGGCTGGCACATTTAGCGAATGCGGACGCACCCGTGGAATACACCGAAAGGGTAAAAACGAAGCGACCGACATACGCAACCCCAAATCCTACATTTGCAGAAACGGTATCACATGCTCTGATTCAGGAAACAGCATACTTCTGTGTAAGCCAGCTTTCAAAGCACGCCGTGTGGAAGTAGAAAGGCCAGACTGGGTGTACACAATATTGGAGGCACCGAAAGGGTCGCAAAAGCGGAGTGAAATAGTTATCAAATGCTTCAAATGTGGGAAGCCTGGTCACATTGCACGTTATTGCGGTCTCGACCCTAGTGGTTCCAACAGCATGAATAGTCTTAAGTACAAAGCTGGAGGAGATGAGCAAGAGCGAGCCATTTGTAAAGATTGAAAACTTGCTCCTGCTATTGAATGTCCTGTGATATCTGTATCAGAAATGGGAAGAAAATCGAGCAGTCTTACCGTCAGAGGAAGTGTAGAAGGCAAGGAACGTTTGGTGACTGTAGATACGGGCGCATCTCATTCCTTGATCCGATCTGATCAACAGGAGGGTAAAGCCCTTACCTGGAACAAGATTGCGTACGGTCACTGGCGAGTTTAACCAAGTCCAGGGAGAAGTGGGATGAGAAGTCTTAATTGGAAAGGTCACGGGTCTACACAAATTCGTTGTGGCAGAGATTGTTGATGAAGTCATATTGGGAGTGGACTTCTTAGTTGACCATGGTATCAGGATCGACATGAAAAGAAGGATTATGCGCTATAAGAACAAGGATGTGCCACTTGACTTCAGTTTGGTGTGAGAGGGTTTAGCAGTAAGCGAGTGCTGGTGGAGGAAATTCGACAAAGACCACAATAGTCAAAGGCAGTAGATCGGGCAAAGATTGATGGGACGAATGGGCCAAACAAATCAAAATCATAGGGTGTTTTCAAGCCAGGGCGCACTATTGTTGTGAAACGTCAAAACGATACTGAATATGCAAAGCCAATCGGTCAAGCTCAACCTCTTCAAAGTAGTCCAGTGGCCAAGCAACAGAGTGCGAGACAACGAGCCAGGTTAATGAGTATAAGACAGGTACGACGAGAACAACAATTCGGAAGGTTTCTTTGAGTGAGATTTGGTGCTGTTATACAACGCTCACCGGCGGAAAGGAGTTCCATCCAAATTTTGGTGCAGTTGGGAAGGCCCGTAAAAAGTTGTGAAGAGGTTCAGTGATGCCATCTACCGCATACACACAATTGGGAATCCACGAAATAGAAGGGTGGTTCATTTGCAGAGGCTAGCAGCGGTTGGATCGAGAGATTTGTCTGATCGGGACGGTGGAGGGCAGCGTGACGAATATTAGCATGACTAAGCTGCTACTAAATAAATGCACAACAACAATAAAGAAGCCACTCTTCTGTAGAAGGCGACGAAGAGATGTCCCACACACACAAATATGTAGTCATCAGCCGAGGAAGTTACTCACACATACACACGCATATGGCTATGGGGGAGGCGTGGACTACAGATATACATGTATATAGCTGGTAACTAACCAAGCATGGACTACAACTGTTCGTGAAATTACTAGACTATAGGAGAAATGGGTGAAAGAGGAAACCGAGAGTATAAAAGCAGCGCAAGCTAAGGAATGATTAATCAGTTTTGATTTAAACACGCTATTGGTTGTGAAGTACTACTCCCAAATCAATCTAAATAAGGATCAGTTTGCAACACTGAATATTGGAGTGATTTATTCAAAAGTTTAGCGATTCGAACGTTAGCAGAAGTTTTGAAATAAGCGGAATTTCCCTAAATTCGTTACAATATTAGAAACACACCGACATTTATAACAAACGGATAAACAGTGAAAAACTCCACATCAAGCGGCGAAGACGTGATAATAAGTGTATGTTTAAATAATTTATTTTTTAAATATTGTTTGGAATATTGTTGAGGTTATTGTTAATTTATTTTGTGTATTTATGTGTGTCATAGCTCCTCTGAAGACGAGTACCGTGTGTGGTCGAAATTTTTTGGGAATTAAATAAATAAAACTTGCATTTTATTTTTTATAATAAATGAACCTCAAGCCAGATTAAAACATACTAATATTTTTTTTTAATTAAGAAAGGCACATTATTTATGGCTAATACATCAGCGTATTCTATGAATCTTACGCCGCCGCCGCCGATAAATTGGTCGGCATAGAACTCTAGATAGCAGCAAATAAAGTGAATGACTTGTGGCTTGAGGACTGATTCAAATAAAATGCTAAGTTTACGCATTCTTAATACGTAATTGGTTTTTATTTTGAATTTATTACAATAATTGATTCCGTAGGACTGCAACGACAGCGTGCTTGTGTATCAGAACTCATGTATTAGTGTGGTTCTTCTTAAACTTTTTTTTCGCGGCACCATTGTTATTGCCTTAACGCCTCTATTACGGCGTGTAACAACTTTTTATGATCGCCGACAGATATTATCAGCAACCATGGGCGTAACATGTAATGTGCCTCACCAGAAAAAGTTTAAAATACTTTTTGAAATATTTTTCTATAAAAAGTAATATTTTAAAATATCCGTGTGAAAATATTACGGAAAATATCAAGATTTACGTACTAAGGAACGTTTTTCGAAATGACGCTTTCAAATATGTTTTTCCACGCCGTTAGCTTGAGAATTTTAGCCACCGTAAAACGTTAGCGACCGCCGTGGTGTGATGGTAGCGTGCTCCGCCTACCACACCGACGATCCTGGGTTCACGCCACGGGAAAACCAACATCGAAATCTTAGAAAAAAGTTTTTGTTCAATTGTTTGGCGAGCAGTCCGAGCGTATTTCTGGCATGAAAAGCTCTCAGTGAAAACTCATCTGCCTTGCAGATTCCATTCAGAGTCGGCATAAAACAAGTAGGTCCCGTCTCGCCATTTTGTAGGATAAATTAAAAGGAGCACGACGCAAATTGGAAGGGAAGCTTGGCCAAAAATCTCTTCGGAGGTTATAGCGCCTTACATTTACTTTTTTATAAAGTTCTATAAACACCTGTAATTAAAACTCAGCTGAGTTTAGGTCTCGAACAAATTTTAAGTTAATAACAAAAATACTACACATCGATGTTGAATAAAAAATTATTTGGGATCCTTAAAAATGGAACAATTGGGATGAAAATTAAAAGCTGTCTTTATGTGTCAAATATATGGCAGTTAAATTCTTTGAATATTTCTCTTGAGAAACTCCTCAAATTTAGCAGCTCATCAAAAAGGCTGGTACTTTAATTTTTGTTGCAATTTCATACGATCCCTATTAGAGTAAGATCACGGGCCTACAGGAGGTACTTATTTTCTGATTATTAAAATGTGTATAATCGCCCACACTACTCGTTGTGTTAGCGAAATATAATACTCTCTAAAAGTTAGTTTTACACAAATATCTTACTCCCTAAGTCTTTGCCGTATTTTTAGTTTATTACAACGGCAAAGAAATTCCCTACACATCTTGTCTGCAGTGTTTTTTCCAGGACTGCCAAACCATTTCATAACCTGAAGCACGTGCTATTTGAGGGTATTTTTTTTGAAATTCGAAAACCGAACCAAAAATCAGCCCAAAAAATGGTTCGTTTTGGTTCAAAATAAAATTTCGTCAAATAATTCCAAAACTAAATTAATTCCCCACTTTACTTTAAAACGTATTCTAGTATGCAGCTCATATAAACTGTTTATCTTAATTTTTTCATTCTGACTTGTTCCAAAGAAAAATATTATTCTCCGTTTTTTAAAAGTAAAATGTTTAAACTCCTTAAGTTTCCGCGATGTTTTGTGAATTTTGCATCTAATATTACTCCGTGCTTCTATATTTGTTAGCGGTGTCACTAAAAGTAGGCAGCCTGGCGCTTGCAGCGCACACACACAGAAAATACTCGTTCGTACCTCCTGCACGCCGGCTTCCCACATCTGCTATCTCTGACGAGGCCTGCTATAAAACATATAACTTCAGCCAAAATATATGAGTCGTCTACAATCCCCTATTTTAGTGAGAAGAGCAACTTTGTTAGTCTAAGGCCGTAAGACCATCACATGATCTTTCAAAACATTTTCCTCTATTCGACGATTTTTCTGCTTGGTCGAAACTCTAGCTGATCTGATTGAAAGGTCTACAGTAAAAGCTTCGATGGATGCGCCCTTCTAAGCCTTTCATTTCTACCTATTCCCACATGCGCGATACCCAATAAATATGAATATTCCTTCTGTTTAAGCTGCTTTCTTCCAGTTTTAATGCTGCTTTCTTCATAGCTAATACTAACGCCTGAGAGACGCCGCAGTGATCACGCACCTTGCAGGATATGATTATTATGAGATCAGCACAGTATACAGCAGACCTTAGTCCTTCGATTAGCTTGGAACCATGAGTATCGTCCGCCATTTCGGACCCCTGAGTCCAAGCCTAAACCTCTATTGTGGCTCTAAAATTCCCGGCGCAGTGCAGATACGGTATCAGTTTTGGATGCGCCCAATCTGCCAACAGGCACTGAATCTCGTTACATTTGTTAACACTGTGTTCTTCACCACCAGGTCTACAGATGGAATGTGCAGAATAACATAATTGGCAGCAGTCGCGTTTTTTTTAAGGCTCCCATTACGCTGAGCAATAATAACGTGCAAAACCCCTCGTTTTCCTTGATATATTTTTTCTTGTGGGGCTATCCACCAAATTTGTACAAAGTTTCTCCTGTACTGTCCGCCCTTCTAGCTTAGGAAAGCTCCTAGCTTTACACCTCTTAGTGAACAAGATCAGATTCGTGTTCTCCGGCATTGGTGGTCAACCTGACATTTGATGGCTAGGTATGCCCTGATCCATGAGAGAGCTAATTGTTCAAAAATATTTTTTGACTTATGACAACTTAAATGTGTTTTGCATACGTCGCAAAATTGAAAGATCCATCGTCGAACCGCCTGAGCATTTCGTTGATAACTAGTGTCCGCAGCAGACGTGATTGTAGCCAGCCTACGGAGCACCCCTGAATAATAAGTTCGTGGTCTCATACAGACGATCCATATAGTTAAAGCTTGATGTACTTCGCTTTAATTAAGACTATCCATGAAAAGGAATACAACCCCGCTTCTTTCGTAACAGTGATTCATTTGAATGCAACTTTCGTCTTTAGATATCTCATTTGTAATTTTTCGTACGATTTAAAACTTAGTATAAAAGGATTGAACCACTTGAACTGATCAGGTTCTTCCGCTCAGAGGTTCAAGGTTTTCTGGAGTGACTCCGAACACTTAACCAAACCGCTTGGATTTGTCAGGCGGTTTGCAGCCCTGGTTTTTTCATGCCGTCAAACGTTTTGTGTTACATCTCGTAAGCCGCGATCTTTAAACTAGACCTTGAATTACACTGGTCAACAACATTTTTGTACATGGGTCGTGCGTATATTTTTTTATTGCTTTTGCACCCACAAATAAGAATATGAACATAAAAAAGTGTTTGATTTGGTTTTGTTCGAAAAAAATGAGAAAAACGAAAAACATGAAAATTCATCAAAATTTGACATAGATTTGATTTATTCTAGTATAGTAAAAATCAATTTAAGATCTATTCTTATAAATTTAGTTTTAGAATACAGTTTAAATGTTTAAAAATGCTTTTTCCTGCTTTTCCTGCCATATTCGGGAACATTTTCTCCTATTAACGGCCAAATATAGTCCCCCATCAAGCTTTCCGTATACTGGCCTTGGTAGCGTTTCTCAAACTCCATTATATCTTGATGGAATCGCTCCCCGTGCTCTTCTGAATAAGCTCCCATATTATCTTTGAATTTATCCAGATGTGAATTTAACATGTGCATCTTTAGCGACATTCTACATCCGATGGCGGAAAAATTCGTAATCATGCCAGTTATCAGCTCATTATAATTTTCATCCCTATGATTTCCAAGAAAGCCATGAACTATTGCCCTAAGACTGTTCCACGCTAGTTTCTCCTCATTGCTAAGTAGGTCCGGGAAAATATCGCAGTTGATAATTTTTTTTATTTGAGGGCCAACAAGCGGCATCATTTCTGCTATCCCATAGGCAAAGATAACAGGAGTGTTTGGTATATCCACCTTGCATTCCAGTAAAAAAACAAACCATCTTGAAGTCTCCAATAACTTCCTACTTGTATTCCGTATATTTGATTGCAGTTAATAGCCTTTTAATACTGCCATAATTTTCTTTGAGATGTATGGAATGTGCCAGTGGAATAGATGGAAATTTGTTCCCATTGTGTAGTAGAACTGCTTTTAGACTTTTTATTGAGCTGTCGATAAAGAGGCGCCATTCATTTGTATTACAAGGAATACCAATTGCTTCAAATAAACCTTTCACGTCATAGCAAAAACAGATTTCATCTTCCTTACTGTAGAAACAAGAAAATTCTTTATGACGCTTTCTTTGCCGAGATATTCGAACATCAGAAGTAAGTAAATTTCGTTGTTTAAGCCGCAATGCTAATAAATCTGCTTTGTCTTTTGATAGATTTAAGTCTCTTATGAAGTAATTTCTCTTATTAAGTATTTTTTTTATATTTATTTATTTATTAAGTAATTGAAATCTTCAGGGTTGATGAGATGTATTCCTGGTTCAAATTGAGGAACAAATTAGGGATGTACGGATGCAGATGAACTCAGTGTTTGAAAGCTGCCTTGAGGGAATAGTTGCTTTTCCAACACAGGTGGATAAGGTACAGGATTTTTTTCCGAATGTGGTACTGGAGCGGATGTCGATGGTAGTTCCGGATATATTGCTTTCCTTAAACGTTTTTCTTTCAGTGGTTTCACTACACAAAAATAGCAATCAGTGTCATGATTACTCGGTTCCCTCCAAATCCTCGGCACTGCGAACTTCATGGCTCTTTTCTCACCCTAAGACCAAACTATAATAAAACGAAAAGCATTTCATAACAATTTCAGTTATTATGCAATTATATATATGTAGATATATGTATATATATATGAAACAGTTAGTACAATAAAAAAGAGAAAATAAACTTACGCTCCAGAATGCTTCTGCAAGAGCTACATGAAACATGTGGAGCCCATTTTTTGTCCTGGGTTTTAAAAGGTAGCCCGAAGTAGGCTTGGTAGGTCTCGCAAATCCTTGTGTTTTTAGTTAAATCAAACTTTTTTTGTCTTCTTTTAATACATTCGCCACATATATAGCAAAACGAATTAGCTGCTCGTTTACAACTTCTCGAAGACATCATTCCTCTGTGATATGCAAAAACATAGTGTCACCCACAACGAGTGACCCAAGAAACTACAGCTTCTTAAAAAAATTTTACTTACAAAAACGCTATCAGGTAGCTGGCATGCTCTATTGCTAGGCCTGCCAATCCGTCAGTAAAAGTTTCGATGAGTTTCTTAATATGTACTTAACGAATTGCCAAATCTACATAAAATCATGTTTATCTGGGACCTTTTATCTCCTATTTACTGTTTCTCAGCCACATTTTTTTGGTTTTTTTTTAAGATGAGTATGTTGTGCTTTAAGTAGATCTTTTTTCGATGCATCGCTGCATCAGGTAGCTACCCGCCGCCCTCTACCGACCGAAGTAGCGCGAAAGGACCTACATTAGCCTGGCGCAAAAATGCAAAATTTTCAAATCGCTATAACTTCTACAAAACCAAATATTTTTGATTCGTAATTGCATTTTTTTATGGAATTGAACATAGAATCCGAATATATAGGGCAAAACCCATGTACAACATTTTTTTTTGTTGACCTGTGTTATCCGAAACCCGTAGTTTATAAAACGAGTTCGCTCAAATTTTGTATTTGTTATATAAGAATCTAGGAAAATTTACATATTTGGAATAATGGGAGCGCCACGGCTTTTAGCGGCTTCAGCACTGCACAGAAGAAATATTAAGCCCCTTTCATGTTTGTCCCCTCATTTTCATACGAATTTTTGACCCACGGAAAAGTCTTTTTAGGTAACTTCCCCTTGAGATAGACACTTGATACTTAGAACATAGTTCAGTTGGCTCTTTTCGAAAAACTTTCAGATAAGACTCATTGAGAATGTCACTGTAAGGCATAAGAAAGCGATATATTTGCGAAAAAATGGTTTATGTGATCTTGACATTGATTACCGGCAAATTGACCATGACCCTTAGGTTTGACTATGTCGACCTATCCTATTAGAAAGTTCGTAACTTTAAAATTTGTGTTAAGAAGGATGTATATCAGCGAAATCGTTAATAAACTTGTATTTCAGGAGACCGTTTAAAAAGATTGTAATTGAAAAAATAATTTTTTTTGTCAAAAAAGCTTCGAATATTACTTAATTTATTTCCTATTCACAATTCGCAAAAGACATAAATTGGTAAGCCAGAATATAGATTCATGTGTTTTCAATAGTATAGTTTAGCCCTAAAAATTGTAAAAATGTCAACCATTTAACTCCCTCCTGAGATACTACTTTAATAACGACTTCCTTAACAAAACTTTTAAGCTACGACATTTCTTTCTATTAGGATAGGTCGATATACTCTACGACGGACCCGCAGAATATTTTTTGTGATACTTTGGGCCACAACATTTGAATAAGAAATACTTCTACCTAAATTCTTAATGAATGCTTTGAGATGACCTTCCACTAGTATTAGCCACTGCTCAAATCCTTTCACAAATATATTCGAAAGACTTTCGTTTGGCTGTGTTCCGAGTTCGATTTAAAAGGCTATTATGATTTTCTCAAGTCGGGCAAAATATTCGCTTTAAATCTATATATTAGCCTAAAACAAGTAGGTGGGAAGTAATTAAACAAAATCAATACTGTTATTTTTGGGTTCAACTTCCATATAAAAAGTATGAATTTTGGAAAATTCTTTTGCTCAGTAAGCCTAAGGAAATTCCCTAAGTGATTGAGTTTTATACTACGTTAGACAAATGGGACACCTTATTTGCATTATCAGCCTTTAAGCAAATATATGAAATTATAATGAATTGAGCTGCATTAACTTTTTTTAATGTGTCTCAGCCCCCTGTATATTCAACACTTGAAATGTTCCATGATATTGCTGAAAAATAATTTAAAGCTTGAAATAAAATAAACAATAAATTAATTAAAAGAAAACTTCAAAATCAACTGTAAATGCGCATTATTGCCATCTGTCAGGGTGAGAATTTAATTTGCTTCCTCTTAATAAAGCAAATTAAAAATGACCGTTTGTCAATAGTATCATACGATAGACAAATGGTATACATAATTTGCATTATCGGAGTTATCTAACGTTACTATATTGTGGCGACTCTTGACATCTCTAGGCTGTTATTTACACATATATAAAGAAGGCAACAAAAAAATATCTCACGCACACACATGTCATCAGCCAACGTCTATTCCTTTGGAGAAATATTCGGAAGACGCAACAGAGAGTATAAAAGCAGCGGAAGTTGAGGAATCTGTAATCGGTTTGATTTATACACGCTATCAGTTGCGAAGTGAAGAATAATTGTGAAGTGTAATTGTACTACTCCCAAAGTAGTCTAATAAAGTCCATTTCGCAATACAGAATATTGGAGTGATTTATTTAACAGTTTAGCGATTCGAACGTTAGCAGAAGGTTTTAAATAAGCAGAATTTCGTTACAATATTTATCCCCTTAAGATTCGGTGAAATTTCGTAGAAAGGTGGTAACCTGTACTTACGCTCAATATGGATTGAAAGCGCCGTGGTTGAATGGAAATTCATCTAAGTATGATAGCCGCCTATTACTGTTAATGGTTACTGTAAATGGTGTGATGGTAGCGTGCTCCGCCTACAACACCGAAGATCCTGGGTTCACGCCCAGGGAAAAGCAACATCAAAATTTTAGAAACAAGTTTTTTTCAATTAGAAGAAAACTTTTCTAAGCAGGGTCGCCCCTCGTTAGTGTTTGGCAAGCACTCCGAGTGTATTTCTGCCCTGAAAAAGCGAAGTCGCTTTGTGAAAAATTGGATATTGATATAGTAAAACGTGAAAGGATGGCCACAAAATCGGCTAGATATATCTTTCCGCAGAATGTGAAATTTCATTCGTCTTGGAAAGAGTTCTCGATCGTCTCCAACAAAAAATACGCACAAGTCTTACACGACTAAACTACCTTAATTTTAATTTGGATTTATCTTAGAAGTGTAAATTTGCTAAACAGGGATAATAACGACGATATTGTAGGGACTTGGGTGATATTTATAATACAGATTTCGATGGAACAGAACTTTTTATCGAAATATGTGTCTGCAAAATATTACTACGCAGTAGGAAAGAAATTGAACTTAAAACTCCGATAGAATTACTTACTTTTATAATCTCGTATGGAGAAGATTTTTTTCCAAACTTGACTATCTCAGTATTACTAATGGATATGATTACTAATGTATTATAATCATATTATTATTAAATATGTATTTCAGTCTACTTATAGATTATATATCCAGCATGAATTTTTTAGTATAGAAAATTTTTTCAGAAATCAGTTATAATAAAAAAACAAACTTTCCAGGAAGTTCTGCTTTGCGGACCATTTGGCGCCCCCTGTGAGTAGCGCCTGGGGCAAGATGCCCCCTTGGCCCCCATCACTACGCCACTGACTCTAGGTTGTCCTAACATTTTTTTTTGTTTCATCGGCTTACTGATTCATAAGTTCGCCTGTTCGAATCGAGCTCAAGGTTGTGGGTAAATCATTTCCATACCACACACTGCAAAATTTTCACACTAAACTCACTAAAATCGCCTTACCATATCTAAATTTGAAATTTTTCGAATTGCTTCTGTGTTCAAAGAAGAAGAAATCTTAACCTTTTTACTACCTTTATATTAAGTCCCTTTCATGTTTGTCCCCTCATTTCCATATGAATTTTTGGCCCACGGAAAAGGCTTGTTAGGTAACTTCCCCTTGAGATAGACACTTGATACTTAGAACATAGTTCAGATCTGGGGGACATTACAATGCAAGTGAAAAAAAATCCGCTAGGTGGCGCATGGATCGAGATATACAGAAAATTAATTTTCAAATGGAAATTTTGCGATCGACTTTTAACTAACTTCTCGGTAATCCAGAGACTTGAAACTTAGCACGTAGTTTGCGAGTCGATGGCACTACAATTCGTGGAAAACAAAATGCCGCCAGGTGGCAGACGAATCGAGATAAACGAAAATCCCTGCAAAAACGCAGGAAATCTTGCGGTCGATTTTTAAGTAACTTCCCGATGAGCTAGAGACTTGAAACTTGGGCCGTGAGTCAGAACCCGGTGACAATGCAACATTTGATCAAAAAAAGTTCGCTAGGTGGCACGCGGATCGAGATAGTAAGAAAACAAATTTTAATTTGGGAATCTTTCAATTCCGCTTGGTGGCGCGCTAAGTGAGATAACTACAAATCCTTGAAAAACGAGGGGAATCTTGCAATCGGTTTTTTCAGTAACTTCCCGGTGAGCTGGAGATATGAAACTTGAGCCGTAAGTCGGAACCTGGTGACAATGCAATATCTTATCAAAAAATCCGCTAGGTAGCGCATGGATCGAGATATTAGGAAAATTAATTTTAATTTGGGAATGTTTGAATCCATTTTTAACTAATTTCCCGGTTACCTAGACACTTGTAATTTAGCACATAGTTCGAGACCCGGTGACTATACAATTTATAGAAAACAAAGTTCAGCTAGGGTTCGTGCTAATTGAGATAACTACAAATCCCTGAAAAACGAGGGGAATGTTGCGATCGATTTTTGAGTAACTTACCGGTGAGCTAGAGACTTGAAACTTGGGCCGTGGGTCAGAACCCGATGACAATGCAACATTTGATCAAAAAAAGTTCGCTAGGTGGCACGCGGATCGAGATAGTAAGAAAACAAATTTTAATTTGGGAATCTTTCAATCCATTTTTAACTAACTTCTCTAGGTAGACTTGAAACTTAGCACTTAGTTAGAGGCCTGGTGACAATACAACTTATAGAAAACAAAGTTCCGCTAGGCGGCGCGCTAGTCAAGATAACTGCAAATCCTTTAAAAACGGGGGAAAATTTTGCTACAGATGATTATCATTCACCACATTCATCCTCTTTGTCCAACTCACCCGCTCAACCAATATCAAGAACATCGAACAGCTATATAAATTCACCGATTTATATGTAGCACACATATGTACATCTTTCTACAGTCACCTAAACCGAATATAGATATAGACGTAGTACGTCCGAGCAACGCCAAAGAACGGGTAGCTATTTTGAACATAAATAAAGACAGGGATGCACCTTAACGTTAAGCTAATCGTTTATCAAAAAATTTCCACCGTTTCCGTTGAAACACTTCGAAATATTATCGATAAAGAAATTATCAAGATAAATTGTATCTCCTTTTTAACCGAAACGAAAAGCTTTCGTTAACGTTAAAAACGTTAACAAAAACGTGATACTTTATGTTTGAATTGTGCTGGCAATGCTATAGCCATGGTAAAGTCGTAAGGTGGTAACAGCGAGCGGACATACACACAAACTCCATGTAATTTGTTTGTGTAATTCGTTGGTGGTAATGTCAAAAATACTCTGAGAAATGTTCGTACTGTCAAAATTCATGAGAAAAGTTGCAATCAGCTTGGCTAATGCTTTCACCTTTAATGCTCCGCCATCAATCAGCTTTGCCAGCATAGTTTGAAATTAATAATCAACATAAACGATTTGATTTCGTTTTGATATGGCAGAAAACGATACAAAATCATTTATTAACGTTAAGATCGTCAAATTAACGAAATGATATCGGTTCGTTGGTTAAGCATGCCTGAATAAAGATAAGAATTTTCACTTAGGAATTACATAAATAACTAATCTAAGTTGCAATTGCCTTTTTGTAGGCAGTGCTAAAAAATTTCAAATAAAAAGATTATTATTATTGGCCTTTAATCTTTAAAATTTATTAAACTATTTTATGAGCTCGAGGCCTTATCCAAATAAACATACTCATTTGTTCCTGATGATGACTTTAGAATGAAGTCGAAATATCGAATATAAAATAAAAATACGAATATAAAATATTTATACTGCGTTTTTTATTTGGATAAGGCCTCGAGCTCATAAAATAGTTTAATAAATATTAAAAACATGATAAAAAAATGTTAAGGACTACCTTTATATAAATGGACCAAAAAATAGAAGGCAATTTTTCCTTTAATAAAGACATAGTCTTGTTGAATTTTGATTAAAAAACTTTAACAATAGCTCTTGTAAAAGAACTTCGGGATTTAAAACTATAAAGGTTGGAGCGCAATCTTTCAATTTAAGGAAAACCATGTACTTGGGATTAACTAATTAATTATTTAAAATTTAAACACGCGCTCTAGCTTTATAATTTTAAATCCCAAAATGCTTTTACAAGAGCTATTGTTAAAGATTTTTAGTCAAAATTCAACAAGACTATGTCTGTATTAAAGGATAAATTGCCTTCTATTTTTTGGTCCATTTATATAAAGGTAGTCCTTAAAATTTGTTTTTCATCTTTATACCTTTCATGAAAATGAAATGGTATATTAATTTCGTCACGAAACCCAAAATTGTAAGTCCTTAAAGGAAAATAGATAGACACACCATTAAGTATACCGAAATAATCAGGTTGAAGAGCTGAGTTGATTTAGCCATGTCCGTCTGTCTGTCTGTCCGTCTGTATGTTTGTATGCAAACTAGTCCCTCAATTTTTGAGATATCTTCATAAAATTTGGTGAGCGGGTGTATTTGGGTGTCCGATTAGACATTTGTCGGAACCGGCCGGATCGGACCACTATAGCATATATCCTCCATACAACCGATTTTTCAGAAAAAGAGGATTTTAGTAATATCTTACTCAATTTAACAGATTGAAGCTTCAAACTTCACCATATAATTTCGTATATTGCACATATTGTTGCCTGAAAAAATTGATGAGATCGGTCGTATATATAGTATATATCCCCCACAACCGATTGTTCAGATAAGAAACTTTTCGTAATTGCTGCCCTATTTTAAGAGCTAGAGGCTTCAAATTTCAACGAATGCTTACGTATATATCATATATTGTTGTCTGAAAAAATCATACAGATCGGTGGTATATATAGTATATGTATGGTGGTATATATAGTATATATATATATTTTCGCAATTTTAGCCCCATTTTAACAGCTAGAAGCTTCAAATTACCGAATGCTTACGTATATGGCATATATTGTTGTCTGAAAAAATCATAGAGATCGGTTGTATATATAGTATATATCTCAAGAAACTATTCGCAATTTCTACCCCATTTTAACAGCTATAAGCTTCAAATTTCACCAATTGCTTACGTATATAGTATATATTGTTGTGTCAAAAAATCATAGAGATCGGTGATATATATAATATATATATGATGGTATAAATAGTATGATGGTATATATAGTATATATATATTTTTTTTTGCGATTTCGGCCCCATTTTAACAGCTAGAATCATTGAGATCGGTGGTATATATAGTATATATCTCATACAACCGATTGTTCAGATAAGAAACTTTGCGAAATTTCTGCCCCATTTTAACAGCTAGAAGCTTCAAATTTCACCAAATGCTTACGTATATAGCATATATTGTTGTCTGAAAAAATCATAGAGATCGGTGGTACATATATTATATACCCCATATAAACTGTATTTGTTTGCCCCTTTTTTACGGCTAGAAGCTTCAAAATTCATAAAATTTCATCAATAGTTACGTTTACGTCATATATTGTTGAAATACGTGATTCGTAGTCATAGTTTTTACACGCAGACCACAAAAAACCTGAAACTTTGCACCCTCACACAAAGTACCTACCTATTTTTTATTTTATATTTATCCTAAAAATCGTTTAGGTATGTAGATTTGTTCACTATATATTTCTTATCTTATACATCCGATTATTCGGAGATTACGAATGAGATAAGATTATTGTTCAGCCCCATTCATGAAAGGTATGAAGTCTTCGGCTATCCCGACCTTACTTGTTTTTTTTTTTTTTGATTTTTTAGCATTTTAAAATGTAGCGGTCGCGACATCTCGTTGTAACGGTAGCGACATGGTTAGTTTGTTTAGTGTGTTTTGGATGATATCTTCACGGCCATTTGCTATATATAAATATATCCTATCTTGATACATGCTATCTTGATAGTCCAAAAAGCTCCTTCTTTGCGATGCCGATATTGGCGTAAAATATCTTAAGGTCATCTAGATTCAAAATTTGGTCAATATCTCGAAAACGGGGACTAAAATGAAAAAATTATTATTACCACTGATTTCACTTGAAATAGTTGTCATTTTTCCTTTTCCCACTGGATTTAAAACAAGTTTTCGGTTTAAAAACAGTGGCCAAATTATCATAGAAAATGTACCAGATGTAGCGGTCGTGACACGTATAAAAAATGAGAAGAGAATTCAGCGGCTTAACAGTTCTTATTGAAATTTAGATATTGTAATATTTATTCGCTCTTGGAAACGTTTGCATAGATTTAAATTTGCAAACATTTAACAGTTGCGACACAAAAACTTTAAAGTTTAGATAATCACTTTAAGCTGTACATACTTACAAGAATCTAGAAATTTCTTTCGAAATATGGGAAAAGAGCAAGATGCGTAAATTCGCAAAAGAATAGTTTTGCAACTACTATTACGATTTTAAAAATTTCTTAAATTGAAAAATTAATTGACATTAATCAAATAATTATATTAATTATGTAATTAAAAATAAACAACATTTATTAAAACAAATAATTATATTTATCATTCCATAATACAAACGAAAAAATAATTAAAAATAATCAAAATTTTTTGTATTAATTATGCAATTAAAAATAATTAATTAATTAATTTCTTTTCATGAAAATAACAAATTAATAATAATTAAAACGGCATACCTACTGGCACTTAATCAATAAACAATTGAGTGAAAACTCATTATAATTAATAATCATTTAATTTTTTAAGAAGGCCGATTAAACTATTTTCAAAAAGGAAATCTACTCTTGTCCTTTTAAAGAACCCATGAAAGATGTACACTCTACATTCCACACTGTCTGAAAACCTCTTTTTTAAGGTTTTTTAAGTGTTTTCAACTGACTCCAAACGATATCTGGAACATGACATCTTGCAAATGAATTTTTTGAGGGAATATTTTCATGACACTTTCTGGGCTGGCCGAACCACTGCCGCTGAGTGACCCCCGGTTAAATAAAGCTTTGAAATAGGTTATTATGAATATGAATAAAGGAATTTGAAGTCAGATGGTGTATTATTATAAGTCCAAGCAAGTTTATATGTGCAATAAAACTTATAATAAAGTTATACTATGGTACACCATCCTTATTAAACCTCATTGTTAAAACAGCTTATGTAAGCCTGATTTTGGGTGTCCTATATATAAGCTTTATATAGAAGGTCCTAATACAACAAGTAGTTTCTTTTAATAAGGCCTTGAGCCTTATAATATAGTTGTTATATTCTACATAATGGCTTATAATAATTCTTTAAGTAAGTTTTACTTTATATGAGCTATAAGCCTTACAACGGTATCTTTCAAATAAATATTGTTACGAATATTAGCAAAACTAAGGGGTGCTGCCATCTCTAAGCCGATGCTAAACAGTGATATCATGCACATCCATAGATCAATCATTATGTATCTACATAAACGAAACAATAATTGCGTCTACACATATGTACCATGTACGTATACGAGCAGCGGAGAAGCAATGCACAAACACATGCGCATATCTTATCTGAATTGCTCACAAGAGAGGGCAATAATTTGTGCAAGTATTACTCAAATGAGAAGTTATAAACGTAGTTGTGGCTGGCAATTTTGTAGCTGAAACTAACTAGTAAGTTCTGGAACGGAAAAGCCTAGAAGTATGCAATGAGAAATGAAAAAGTATAAAAGGCGCGACAGTAGAGGCGAGGAGTGAGTTTTATTCGAGCTATCAATCAGTTTGGTTATTAAGCAAGCTATTCGTTGCAAAGTATAAGTGTTATTGTGAAGTACTTTAATAAAGGCCATTTTTCCATTATTCAATATTGGAGTTATTTATTGAACAGTTTAGCGATACGAACGTTGGCAGAAGATTGCAAATAAGGGGAATTGCAGTAAATTCGTTACAATTGGTGTCAGAAGAGGAATTGTTGAATAAATTGCAAAGTTGCAGAGCACAACGAGGACATGGCGAAGTTAAGTGAATTAAGGATCCAGCCCCTGAAAAAGGAGTTGGAACTTCAAGCAAGACTACGAGAGGTAATGGAGTCGCAAGCAATCGATTTGGACGAGTATGTCTTTTATCCTGATGGGGACGAGACAACAAAAAAAATTTAAGAAAAAAACGAAACATCGCAGACAGTTACGAGCACAGACTTGAACATGATTTTGGCTGCAATATCTGCACAAACATCGACAGTAACATCAATGTCGTCGCAAATGTCAGAAATGTCATCAGAAATAACATCGACGATTGAAGCACAAGAAACGCGTATGTCAGAAATGTCGACACAGATTACATCCAAGATGGAAACACAGCTCGAACAACAGAAGACATATATCGCATCCCAACTGGAATCACAGGAGGCACGTATTTCAGAAATGACTTCGCAAGTGTCATCTCAACTGGAAGACCAAAAGACATATATATGCCATATGCCTTAATTGGAAGCGCAAGAGGCACGTATTTCTGAAATGTCGGCAGAAATTTTGGAACAGGTATCATCAAAACTGGAAGCGCAGGATGCAAAAATGGCTCAATTTCAGGCAGAAGTAGATGATTTAAAAGGTCGTATGGAGCAGTTACAACTAAATCGCCCAGCTGTTTCAGCAAGCAATCCAAAGGTAAAAACACCATCCTTTGACGGTTCTGTTCCTTTCCAGGTGTTTAAGATACAGTTTGAGAAGACCGCAGCAGTGAACAACTGGAATACTGAATATAAAGTTGCTGCACTGTTCATGGCATTGAAAGGGCCTGCAGCTGAGATTTTACAAACCATTCCAGAGGGCGAACGGAACTATTATGAAGCATTGATGGGTGCTCTAGAGGGACGATACGGAACTGAGCATAGGAGACAGATATACCAAATGGAGTTACTGAACCGCTTCCAGAGGCCTGGTGAGACATTGCAAGAGTTTGCGTCGGATGTTGAAAGGCTGGCACATTTAGGGAATGCGGACGCACCCGTGGAATACACCGAAAGGGTAAAGATTCAGAGCTTTATAAATGGCATACGGGACGTTGAAACATACGCAGAAACGGTGTCACAAGCTCCGATTCAGGAAACAGCGTCGCTTCTGTGTAAGCCAGTTTTCAAAGCACGCCATGTGGAAGTAGAAAGGCCAGAGTGGGTAGACGCAATATTGGAGGCGCTGAAGGGATCGCAAAAGCGGAGTGAAAAAGTTATCAAATGCTTCAAATGCGGGAAGCCCGGTCACATTGCCTGTCATTGCGATCTTGATCCTAGTAGTTCCAACAATGTGGGTGGCCGTAAACGCAAAGCTGTAGCAGATGAGCAAGAGCGTGTCAGATGTAAAGAACGAAAAATTGCCGCAGCTATTGAATGTCCTTTGATATCTGTGTCGCAAATTCGAAGAGAATCGAGCAGTCTTGCCGTCGAAGGAAAGCTGGATGGCAAGGAGCGTGTACTGACTGTAGATACGGGCGCATCTCATTCCTTGATCCGATCTGACTTGGTCAACAGGAGAGTAAAACCGTTACCTGGAGCAAGGTTGCGTAAGGTCACTGGCGACTATAACCAAGTTCAGGGAGAAGTGATATGTGAAGTCTTGATTGGAAAGGTCACGGTTCTACACAAATTCGTTGTGGCGAAGATCTTTGAAGAAATCATATTGGGAGTGGACTTCTTGGTTGACCATGACATCAAGATCGATATGCAGAGAAGGGTGATGCGTTATGAGAACCAGGATATACCACTTAACTTCAGTTTGCAGAAAAAGTTCAGTATTAATCGAGTACTAGTGGAAAAGACTCGACAAAAACCACGAAAGTCAAGGGAAAAGGTTGATAGATCGAATGGGCCAAATAAAGCAAAATCAAAAGTACATGCGAGAGAAACACTGGCATTGACAAAACCTAATGAACGCACAAAACCGAAGCAACGAATTTTCCAGAAAGAATGCGAGGGTAGTTTCAAGCCAGCGCGCACTACTGTTGTGAAACGTCCAGACTATAATGATGATGCAAAGTCAATCCATCAAGTGCAAGCTCTGCGAAGAAGTTCATTGGCCAAACAACAGAGTGCGAGGGAACGATCAAGAATAATGAGTAGTAAGATGAAACGCAGGTACAATGAGAACAAAAATTCGGAAGGTTTCTTGGAGGGAGATTTGGTACTGTTATAAAACCCTCACCGGCGGAAAGGTGTTCCATCCAAGATTCGGTGCAGTTGGGAAGGCCCGTACAAAGTTGTGAAGAAGATCAGTGATACCATCTACCGCATACAAACCACTGGGAAAAGACGGAATAGAAGAGTGGTACATTTGGAGATGCTAGCGGCGTTTACATCGCGAGATTTGTCTGATCGGGACGATCAGACTTAGGTGGAGGGCAGTGTTACGAATATTAGCAAAACTAAGGGGTGCTGCCATCTCTAAGCCGATGCTAAACAGTGATATCATGCACATCCATAGATCAATCATTATGTATCTACATAAACGAAACAATAATTGCATCTACACATATGTACCATGTACGTATACGAGCAGCGGAGAAGCAATGCACAAACATATGCATACATCTTATCTGAATTGCTCACAAGAGAGGGCAATAATTTGTGCAAGTATTACTCAAATGAGAAGTTATAAACGTAGTTGTGGCTGGCGATTTTGTAGCTGAAACTAACTATTAACTGGAATGGAAAAGCCTAGAAGTATGCAATGAGAAATCAAAAAGTATAAAAGGCGCGACAGTAGAGGCGAGGAGTGAGTTTCATTTGAGCTATCAATCAGTTTGGTTATTAAGCAAGCTATTCGTTGCAGAGTATAAGTGTTATTGTGAAGTACTTTAATAAAGGTCATTTTTCCATTATTCAATATTGGAGTTATTTATTCAACAGTTTAGCGATACGAACGTTGGCAGAAGATTGCAAATAAGGGGAATTGCAGTAAATTCGTTACAATATTAATTCTGTTGACATAAAGTTGACGTTGCCTTGATAAAGTTACTACGCCTCGATTTCTACCTACCATAATGCCAACATTATCTATTCCTTAGCCCTTTACATTTTTTAAATTTAGCCCAAATTCATTCAATAGTCTTAAATATGAATATCCATAAAACTGTTTTTTCTAAAATTTTGAAAAAAAAAATCTAAAAGGAGCTAAAAAATTTCTAAAAAAGTTGAAAAAAGCTTAAAGCTAAATTGCAACTTTTAAAGCTAAACGGAGAAAAAAAGCTAAATCTAGCTTGAAAAAAAGCGACAATGGAAGGACTGAAAGAACGTTCGCAGCTAGCAATTGATACTGATAGAGTATTTGAAGTGCCACTCGCAGGTTTGGAAAAACATCTTCTCCATACGATATTATAAAAGTAAGTAATTCTAACGGAGTTTTCGGTTCAATTTCTTTTCTACTGTGAAGTAATATTTTGGAGTCACATATTTCGAGAAAAAGTTCGCAGCTAGCAATTGATACTGATAGAGTATTTGAAGTGCCACTCGCAGGTTTGGAAAAACATCTTCTCCATACGATATTATAAAAGTAAGTAATTCTAACGGAGTTTTCGGTTCAATTTCTTTTCTACTGTGAAGTAATATTTTGCAGTCACATATTTCGAGAAAAAGTTCTGTTCCATCGAAATCTGCATTATGAAATTCACCCAAGTTCTTATTCGTCGTTATTATCCTTGTTTAACAAATTTCCAACGTCTAAGAGAAATCCATATCTAGAGTTAAGGTCATTTAGTGGTGTAAATCTTGTACGTATTTCTTGTTGGAGACGATCGAGAACCTTTTTCATATCTAACGCTAGAAATTTCACATTCTGCGGTAAGACCAGCATCTCTAGCCGATTCTCCGGGAATTTGCTTTCTACACTTTTTACTATATAAATATCCCACTTTTTCACACAGATACTTCGCTTTTTCTATTGCTTCTTCACAGAGAGTGTCTCGAATTTCGTACAGTTCAGTCGCTAATGATTTAAGATCATGATACGCTTCTCCAAAATTCATCCGCTGGATCTTGTAATCTGAGCTTCACACGATCAATCCTCTTAAGATTTCATACCAGAACTGAACTAACGTTATGAAACTAAAATTTAGTATATTTTGCAACTGAACTCGCTTCTGGTGTTACTTGTGGTGTTAGTGTCCTCTGCTAATTGTTCTAATTGTTCTACTAGATTCTCTATCGCATCGACGATAACGCTGACCGCTTGTATTCTGGCACTCCATCGTGTTTGAGATCCACGTTTGACAGTTTTTTTTAAAGCATTTTTTAATAATTCCCATCGTAACATTGAACATGAGAAAAAAGATATAGATGTGCTTTCAATTATTCCACAGCCCGTCGCAAGTGTTTCGGATATATGCATGAATTTTTTAGTATAGAAAACTTTTTCCAGAAATCAGTTATAATAAAAATACAAACTATCCAGGAAGTTCTGCTTTGCGGACCATTTGGCGCCCCCTGTGAGTAGCGCACGGAGCAAGATACCCCCCACTACGCCACTGTTCGTGTAGTAGGATTTTCGGTCATATGCCCTCAAAGCTAAGTTCTTCATATGACTACTGCAAAACAAATTTCTTAGTGAACTTCAAAAAATAAAAAGTCAATATCGTTAGCTTAATGTGAAAATGTGCTAAGTCACTTTTTACGGATTTGACAGGAGACAAAAAAAATGAATAATTTTTGAAATAATTTTTTTTTTTCAAAACTGTGAATCAGGATACCTTAGTTGCAATACTTTTAAGTGTAGAAGCTTTGAAAAAGATAAATAAAATCATGTATGCTAACCCAGCAGCTATTTTATGACTTAGCACAATTTCCGCACTCAAAACAAATTTTTTCTCTTGACTTAGCACTTTTTTCTCAATATGTTTCCCCATCACTCCTCCCCTTTAATGATTGAAATATAACACTTTCTGGCCTTGAGCTCGAATCGAACCTTGAATCATTTATCAATAGGCCGATAAAAACAAAAACAATTGTTAATAAACCATGAGCACTTGAGAATGTCAAACAAAGTAATTGACAATAAACAAATCCAGCATTATCAGTGATTTGCAGCAGATGGCGCAACACCGAATAAATATAGTTTGTAAAAAGGAATAGAAGTAGCAATTTGCCAGTCAAACAAACCACCGCTGTATAGCTAAATCGTTAGCGCAGCGTGCCTAAAGCGTACTGATGATGAAGGCTTAGCACCCTTCGAAATGGATCTATCTGCGCAGCTATGCCAGGTTGTATGAAAAATTTTCTACTTACTATTCCAAAAACAAAATACAATTTTTCAAATTTAGAAATATTAAAAAATAACAATAATTATCATTAGAAAAAATTATTGTTCTGGCCTTGAGCTCGAATCGAACCTTGTGACACTAAAACTATATATTTCACAAAAAATACTATTTATTTGTCAAACTATTTCTAACGGTTCTGATCTGGACTCATTTGACGGATGGTGCGCAGACAATAATTTATTTTTAAATTCAAACAAATTGTGTGTTGTGCCTTATTCCATAAAGACAACTGTCACATACTTTATGTACAAACTAAATCGTTGTCCAGAGAGTAAAGACTTGGGTATAATTTTTGACTCCAAACTCTCTTTCTCTAGTCACATTGACTTCATTGTTTCAAAATTTGTTGGAATGGTTGGGTTCAGTAGACGAAACACCAGTGACTTTAAGGACCCTATGACGGTGAAGGCACTTTATATATCCTTGGTTAGAAGTGGTCTTGAATATTGCTCAATAATATGGCATGCTTTCTATGAATCTAACTCCTATAAAATTGAGAAAGTTCAAAAATTTTTTACAAACATTGCTTTACGTAAGCTTCACTGGCCAGACGGCCTCCCATCATATACCAGCAGGCACAAATTGCTCGGTCTTTAGGCTTTGCATGTCAGAAGAACTTTCATCTCACTCATGCTTTCCTATAATGTAATAAACTTTAGCACGAATTGCTTTGATTTATCTAATTTGTTTATTGCATATATTCCACTGCGTGATCTTCGGAATAATAGATTATTTATTGAAATAACTCATAAAACGACTTGTGCTATGAATGAACTTATAACTCGGATTATACATCTAGCAAATCGATTCAGTGGTGTTATTAATTTTAATAACAGCTCATATAAGTTTAAGCTTGAATTGTTTTCTATTTTTAACTAGTCTGTAAGAAAGCATGTAGTTATCGGCATGTAAGAATTGAAGTAGATTATGGTCAGCGCAAAGCATTTATCAAACACCAAAGGCATGTCTCAATTGGGTGAATCCAATTTCAAGGGGTTGTGTTCGCAACCCCCTCAAAGGGTTGCCAGCCATTATATAGCTTCTCCAACCCAATTGTCAACCTCACCTAACCGTGGCGAATCCTGTCTCATTGAAAGCCGAGGCTCTGGCGACCCCAATTTCCTCATGGAACTAGGGGGTGGGGAGGGCGGGATGGCCTAGAAGGTTTAATGTGGTCAATAGTTCCCGAGATGGTCGGGCTAGTACCTTAATAGTGATTTGTTACCGGAACGTACCTTATCTATATCCGGCAAAGAACCATCAACACCTGTAACACTCCCCAAAGCCTTCCGGAGTGTTTTCATCGTTAATACAACAACAACAACAAAGCTGTACCTTTAGACTGAATGAATTAAATAAATAAATAAAATGCGCGCACAAAGAAATGAGTAGTAATTCAGATTGATATTATTGACAGGTTACCTTGCACATTCTTTTTAACAGCTGACGACTTAGCACAGTTACACACCATTGCCTACAGCACGTAAAAATAAAAAATTAAAATATTTTTTTTTGTGATCGATGTATTTTGAGTTCAGTTTTAAAACTGCATTAAAATAAAATTTTTCAAAAAAGTGACTTAGCACATTTTCACATTAAGCTAACGATATATAGACAAAAGCTAAGAAAATATTAAGAGCTCCCAACTAACTGTCTTTATTTTTGAACGTAAAAAATATGCGCTAGAAAAAAAAAAAATAAATAAAATACTTGGCGTGATTTGTGTCCGAGGACATTTAGGCCAAGATTCTCTTCCAATTTGGCGGGAGGGGACGTATATATTTTATGTCGACTCTGAACGCCATTTGCCAAATCACTTCTGTTTAGGTCAGAACCTAAATATTTATATCTATTTTACACGGCCACCCCAATACATAATTCATTTAGTTGCACATATGTATTTACATAAATACACTGTCATGTATTGCTAACACACATGCATACACCCTCATATAGTCCCTCACACATATAAGCAGCATAACACGGGTAACTGAGTTTTCCATCGGATAACAAATATCCCTTGAAAAACCCCCGCACGATCTCCGGTCCGACACAACGGAGATCATTTTCTTGTTTTCTGTTCTATTTCAACCACGCAGGAAGAAAGTCGTTGCTGCTGTCACGCCACATACCAAAGGTAAAATATTGTACCATTTTAACATTAAATAAAGTAATTATTGTCATTATACTACTACAACCATTTGCCTTTTATTTCTTTTTCCATATATATATATATATTCTCCGTGCTACAACGCACCGTGCGAGAATATACATTGGTCCTGTCTCACCGAGAGAAATTTTACAAGCGACCAGAACTTGAACCTGCAGTCCACAAAAAAGGCAAATCGTTTTTGGGCACAACAAACAAGACCTTCGAGAACTTTTAATCTCAACACTCAAGACCTTCGAGATTTTTGGCAAAAAACAACAAGACCTTCGAGAGTTTTAAAATTTTATTTCAACAAAAACCACCACCACAACAGAGAAAGCGGCAAAAGCAACGCAACAACAATACAAGGTACGTGGTTACATATTCTAACGCACAGTGACAAATAATTTTTTTTAAAGTGAATTGTGTTCATACGGCCTTTTGTCTATCAGCTATATCCCCCCATCCGCGGTAAGGTATAGGTGACACAGCTTAATGTAACATAGTGCAGTTTTTTTTCCAAGTAAATTTTCTTTTAATACTGCACTATTTTCTGGTTCACATAACCACACTTTCTTTTGGATGTTTATTTTCAACAAAAACAACACTACACTCGGTTTTGTGTGCATAAGTACCCAACATAAAATTCACTGGTACTTGCGCGGTGACAAATACTTTTGTTTAAAGTGAATTGTGTTCATACGGCCTTTTGTCTATCAGCTATATCCCCCCAACCCACATTGGTCCCAATTCCATTTTTTTGGCATAAATTAAACTAATGTAGCTAAGTAGTTGAAAGTTGACAAATCGATTGTTTCCATTTTAATTAAAATTTAAATAGATTCCACATCCAAATGAAATGAATATTCATTTACACTTTGCAAGTCGTCCTCATCTGAAACGCCAAGATATATTAGCGCCTTTTTCATTAGAAATATGACTTGCTGGTTCCAAAAGACTAATTACATCAAGTGGGAGAGCCTTATGTAGATTTTTGATCTTCTCTTAGTAAGACAAAGGGTAAATAGCAATGGATCCGAAGAGTCCATAGCTCTATGGAAAACATCAAACATATTGTTAGTTCGACTGTTTTTTCGAGCGTGTGCTAGCCTATCGTGCTTACAAAATTTATTTCGAGCTTCCGAAGCATTTTCTCCAAGACAGCCAACCGGAAGTGCAGAAGCGGAAATAATCTGAGAACCGTGCGCTAAAATTTTGTGAACGGTCGGAGACATTCTTTCACCATAGCCTTATCATTTGATTCTCTTACTTGCCATTTATTTACCCCGCTCTTATAAGATATTTTCAGCACAAACTCCAGAAAACGGATCCACGCATGAAGGGGGCTCACGCCATACTGCAGACTTCCAGGCCTTGGTTTGAAACATCCGAAATTAGGTTAAGTAGTTTTTATAAATTCCGTGGGCTTTGCTCCACATATCGGACATGATTGACAGGAATTAGTTCCCGTCAATATATTCAAGACTTTTCCATCAATTAATTAAAGTCATGTGCAGTTCAAACTCAGTAGTAATAGTTCTCTTTATAAAGCACACAAATGGTTGCAAGTCTTCAATTTGTGTATCCAAATTAGCCTTTTCCTTTAAAATATGTTCCGTTGTTTCTTTGGCAAATTCTATTTTAAGGGGCCTGCAAAACCTGATAGATTGCGGAGAACGGTTAGTCCAAATTATTCGGTCAGTAGGATCGAGTAACTGTAATGGTATTACCGTTGTGACGAACAAAGATTGATCAAGCGATTTCGGTTCTTCTTCTAAGAAGTTCTGTTTATATATGCTTTGTCCAGTCGAACCGTTAAAACCAACGCTGGCTATTAGTTTCACATTCCTAATGTCAGCAAATTGATCAAAAATGACCTGTTGCATTGTAATTATGCGCTCAACAGTATGATTCGACAGATTTTGTGATGATACATAAGCGACAGTTTCCGAGACATGAATTCCAGAAGGTCTGCATTTTACTTTAGCCTCAATCGACTGCTTATAACTCGGATATATATCGCAATTTTTACTTTTATTTAGAAGTCTCGTGTTGTTATATGTTGTTTTAGTTAAACCATTTTCAAACAAAAAGGCCAAAGCTTCATTAGTTCTTGATACTCAAGCTTCTTTCTAACCTCACTAAATTTGCTAGGTGTAGTCAATGTCTCCTTTAACACAAGTGCCACGTCGTTACGTTTTGACTTCCTAGCTCCCATAGCAGCTGCGTAGGTAAGCATATCTGTATTATGCTCATGTTTTGCCAAAAGCTCAGCAGCTAATTTTCTTTTTAATCTAGTACCGCCTTCAGAATATGTCAAGGAGGGGCGTCCCACCTTACTAGACTTCACACAATCTTTTTCTCCAGTTTTTATTACCATATGTCGAGAATACCACTTCTGGTGTTTACTCTTGAATCGTTCAATATCTCCCTTGAATTTTTTAAAAAATCTCTTAATATAGGTGTCAAAATTTGCAATTTGTTTGTTAATTTCTTGAACTTTCCGTTTTGTGAGACTTGCACTTATTTTTCCGAACACCCACTTTGAGATTGATTCTTTGTTTTTTTCCATTTAATACCCAAATATCGAACAATTCGGAATTGCTGAGATAGAAGTTCACTGGAAAAATATCGAATTTTTTAAAAACGGCAAAAAACGGCTATAATATTTTTGCACGGCTTTATTAAATACACTGTACTAAATAATATATAACTTTTATATAACTTTTTGTATACGAAACACAAAAATTTTAAAATTTTTTAACATAAAATATCTTTCGCAAAGCACTTGAAAGCTACCCTAATACACTTAGAAACATGAAAAAACTTGTTAAAAGTAAATTCTACTTACTTTTTCCCACGTTATCCACAAAAAAGTACACTTTTTTCAATTAAGCTTAGGTTTCACTAATAAATAGTTTACAGCAAAAAAAATTACGCAAAACTTAAATATTATTGTGTCGATACAGCTGACTTTGATGGCTTGTCAGAAACTAATGGTTGCCAGATGTATTGAATAAAACTGGTTTTTAGGTGCAATAGTATATGAACTATTGGAAATTACATGCCTTTTTTGAACACTTCAAAGTTTAAAAATTGAGTTTATGCCACAAATTTTGGATTTGGGACCAATGTGCAACCG